>NC_056747.1:264816656-264848535 GCF_019279795.1 Protopterus annectens | reverse complement strand
TCAGGAGTACCTTGGATTTGAACCAGAGTCTGGTATTAAGATGGAGATGAACAGGAAGAAAGACAGCAACACTGAAATTAGTGAATAAATGTGAGATTATAAAGCATTAGTCATATTTGTGATATATGGCTTTGCAAGAAAGTAGCTGAGAAAGATAGCAGTTTTGTTGAATGTTAAACTTCTGGTGGACTGTAAATGACATACTTTGTGTCCTTAAAGTTTAGATGGAGACTAAAAGGGAAAAAGAACCACAAGCAAAATTTTTGCTCTTGCTAGTGTTTATGTAAAAATATATATTGTACATTATATAGTGAAGCAGTTTTGTGCAATAGGTAGTTGGTTTCTTAAATGTGGTGTTAAGGGTGCATCTTTCCGATGAGTGTGAGAAAAATAAAGTATTTTTTTTAGTTTTAAAATAAAGGCTGGACAGAAAAGCAAGTTTAAATTCATATGCCGTAATCTTGGAAATATGGGGGGTTGGGGTGTAAAAGTGCACTGATATTTTATGTAGAGTTGAGATGTTTTCTTTTTTTGTACAGGTGAATGGCAGGATTAATGTCCTTGGTTTAATCTAAAAAAAAAAATGTTTTCTGTAAGCAAGTTGGCTTGAAAAATAAGGCAAAAAGCTAAATCCCATGAGAAGTGTTGAGATGTGATCGATCAATCTAGCCTTCATTATTAATTTGGGTTCTGATCTGATCCTCACATCAGACTATGCCTTATACACAGGCTCGAGGTCTTCCACTAGCTCGTGGCTAAAAAAAAAAAAAAAAAAAAAAACCTTATCCCATGGTGCACTAGGAGAGCTTGCCAGATCTAGCTTGCTGCTAAGCAAGGTAGTGTTCGCTTTGCTAGCTCTGGCTAAGTACAACTTTATATTGTAGTTTCTGTGAAATTCTTTCTAGTTTTTCTTCAAAAAAAAAACTGTTATAGTCATTAGGCTATTTGTATTATCTAGCCGTGTTTGTAGTGTTTTTTCAGTTGCTTTGTTGATGTCCTTCAAGGATGCATCTGCAGTCATCACATATGGGTTGTCCTGCCTCAGGCAGCCCTTCGGTCGGCCGGATTCCAAAGTCTGGGTCTGGCGTTGGCTGATGTCGCTCCTTCCCCAACGTCACAACGCCTGGGGTATAAAAGCGTCAGCCGACGCCATGTTCCCCAGTCTTTCTTGCCGCGTGGTGCCCGAAGCAGAAGCAGTTCGCAAGTGCCGGTCGGCCAGCTCCTGTAATTTCGCTATCCGAAGACTTCAAAAGCTAAGTACCCCGTTGGGGACTCTTTCTTACCTCAGCCGATGTCAGAAAAAGTTAATTGTTTAACTTGTGGGAAACAAATACCTTATAAGGATTTCCACTCTTATTGTCTTCCTTGCTTAGGCCCAGACCATGACGTCTCGGCCTATTCTGCCTGCGCTTTTTTCAACCGACGCACTCTTAGACGTCGGTCGGAGTTCGCAGAAGAGTTTTTGGGGGATAGTTTTGCTTACAAAATGCCGTCGGAAACCCCGACATTTAATTAAGAAACGGAAAGACAGGGGCCGACACATGCGGCCCACGGTTTTGACTGAAACCGCGGCTAGGCCTACCGCGAGTGTCTCTGTTTCGGCTGATACCGAGTCCTTGGAACTTCCGAACCCTGAAATAATACAACCGACAGCCTCGGTCCCGGAGGCTCCTACCGAGTCGGTTACAGAAATGCCTTCCGAAACTGGTGTATTGGAATCTTCCGACACCGTACCTTTAGATAAAGCTACACCAGCACGTGGTGCAGCCAGGCCTCCTGCATCCATGTCTATTAAGGCCTTCACCAGGGCTAAAGTTGCAAAACACACTAAAACCATGCCTTCCAGAGTTATTCCTCAGGGACCTTCTTCTAGTTCACAGATTTTAACTTTGGCAGAGGACCTGATCTCCTTAATTAGGGGCTCTCAGCCTCATCCGGACAGGGGTTCCCAACCCCCTCTAGACAAAAGGCCCAGGATGGATCCCCCTGATCTCCTTTCCTCAGAGGAGGCCTCTGTTGGCTCGGATCACTCAGACTACCAGGAGGAGGCTTACTCTGCCTACGAGGATTCGGATGCAGAGGAATCTATTCCCTCAGCCTCCCCTCCTGAAGAGCTTTCCTTTGGGGAGACCCTTCGCACTATGAGAGAGCATTTCAAATGGCAGGGCCAGGAATATTCTGATTCCAGGAAAAGACTAAGAACTTTTCTTCATTTACCTCTGCATAGACCTTTGGCTATTCCTCCTGTTTTAAATGTGATTGATGTATATTCTGACTCTAGTATGACCCCTGACAACTCTACCTCCGGCTCCTGTTAAGCCTGGTAGGTATTACAGGGTCCCGGACACACACAATTTTCTTTATAAGGCCCACTCTGCTGACCCTGAAACTATTTCACAGGGCCCTAAAGGGGGGTTGTAGCTGTTTCTACTAAGAACCCACTCTTCTCTGCAAAGGAGTCCAGGGCATTAGAGAGATGGGGTAAAAAGTGTATACTTCTGCCACTCTTGCTATGAGGGTATTAAATTGTCAATTTCACATGATACAGTATCAAGAGTATTTGTTAGAAGAAATGCATAAGAAATTGTCTTCTTCTGAACCCCTTGACCGTAAATCCCTTCAGGATCTGGTACATAATTCCCAGCAGGTTAGCAACCATTTCTTGCAGTGTGGTTATGATGCATTGGAAGCTTCATGTAGGTCAGCAATGACAGGTGTTGTCATACGCAGGCATGCTTGGCTGAAGGAACAATCTCTGCCAGAACATGTTAAAGCTAAGCTTTTGGATGCTCCACTGGAAAAGCAAAAGTTATTTGGTTCCACTGCTCAAGACGTCCCAAAGAAATTTGAGGAAAAGGCAAAATCAGTTAAAGATTTTCTTCAAGTCCAACCATCTAGATTTAGCAGAAACTGGCCTTCCAAGAATTGGTCCTTTCCGGACACGGAAAGATTTCAAAGGGGCAGAAACAGGCGTGCCAGAGGTAGAGGCCAAGCTAGGGGCTCCTACAGAGGCCGTCAATGGCAACCTCCAATCCAGACAGGCAGTTCAGGATCTGCAACTGCTGCACAAGGACAAACTCAATGACTCTAGTTTGACTCCGCCAACCAGGGCTCAATTAGAGGCACCTTTGGGCGGAAAGCTTTCTTTGTTCTCAAGAAATTGGCACAACATTACAAGAGACAAATGGACACTCCAAATAATAGACAACAGATACAGGTTCCATTTCCACACATTGCCAAAAAGAAAAGGCATACCAGGCCTGCCACCAAAACAAAGGACAGAGGCTTTGAAACAAATCTCAAACTTACTTCAAATGAAAGCCATAGAAAGAGTTCCTATTTCAGAACAAGGCCAAGGATTTTACTCCAGACTTTTCCTTGTTCCAAGAAAAGAGCATCAATGGAGACCTATTCTCGACCTTGTCCGTACTGAATACTTATCTCATTGTGCCAAAATTCAAAATGCTGACTCTACAGCAACTCCTTCCCATGCTGGGCAAGGGGTCTTGGCTGGTTACTCTAGACCTGAAGGAGGCATACCTGCATGTCCCTATCAGACAAAGTTGCAGAAGATACCTCAGATTTCTTGCAGGATCAGAGCATTATCAATTCTCAGCATTGCCCTTTGGCTTATCTACTGCGCCCAGAGTATTCACGAAATGCCTGGCATCAATAATAGCACACTGCAGACTCCAGGGGATTCAAATCTACCCATATCTGGATGACTGCCTTATACAAGCGGACAACCAACAAACTCTGATAAAGGACTTAAATTATGCCATCAATCTTCTACAGGCCTTGGGATATACAGTCAACATGCACAAATCAAGACTTGTTCCATCCCAAAGAATAACCTTTCTGGGTGCGGGTCTAGATACAACCACCCAAATGGCTCATCTCACAGAAGAAAAACAAAGTCAACTACCGGATTACTTCAAGAATCTGACAAGACAAACTCAGCTGACTGCAAGGAAAATCCTGCAGGCCCTGGGTTACATGGCATCCTGCATTCTCTTGATTCCACAAGCAAGGTTACATATGAGAAAGCTACAGTGGTACCTAAGGAGTTTATGGACTCAGCACAGTCACAGTTTGGAAACTTTAATCCCACTCATCCCATGCCTTCACAAGGAATTTCTGTGGTGGGCTCAGGCCAGCCAGTCCGACAGAGGGCTGCCCTTCACAAAGCCAAAAACCTCCCAAACTATTACAACAGACGCTTCAGACCTAGGTTGGGGAGCACACATAGAGGGCAGAGGTATCCAAGGACAGTGGTCACAGAAGGAGCTGCACATGCACATAAATCAAAAAGAAATGCTAGCAGTGATACATGCAATCGAGGCCTTCAAACTCTTTCTGCATCAAGGCCATCTACTAATAAGGACAGACAACATCACAGTTATGTGGTACATAAACAAGCAAGGAGGTACCCATTCTTACCCTCTGTGCAGGCTGGCAATGAATCTATGGGATCTTTCCTTGAAACTCAATATACAGCTACAAGCTCAGTTTGTGCCAGGGAAGGACAATATACTGGCGGACAGCTTAAGCAGAAATATCATGGATGCACACGAATGGATGCTGCATCCAGACATTTTCCAACAGATAACACAATTTTGGGGGAGCCCGGACATAGATCTATTTGCATCCCCCCACAATCATCAACTAAAGAAATTCTGCTCAAGGACATACCACCCACAAGCGTGGAAAGTGGACGCTCTCTCTTTCTGCTGGAGAAATCTGACCGTGTATGCATTCCCTCCTATTCCATTAATGACCAAGGTGTTACTGAAGATCAGAGCAGAGCAGCCAAAAGTGATCCTGATAGCTCCGGACTGGCCAAGACAGCACTGGTACCCACTGCTAAGGAGCTTGTCACGCAAGCCATGGCCCCTACCTCTATGGCCACTTCTACTGACACAGCACAGCTACAAAACTCTACATTCCAACCTGAAAACATTGCAACTAACAGCCTGGAGAATACCTTGACTCCTCTTCAGGATAAGCTATCCCAGAGAGTAAAGAATATTATTCTGGAAGCTCGCCACCCTTCCACAAGGAAGGCATATTCAGCAAAATGGAAAAGATTTCTCATCTGGAACACCACAAAGGGCCTAGATGCGACAAAGATGAGCATGGCACATATCCTGGAATATTTGGCAGAAATGTTCCACAATGGACTGTCTTACTCTTCTATTAAGATTCATGCTTCAGCAATTTCAGCAGAGTACAGTACTGATCCTCCTGTCTTTTCTCATCCTCTCCTAAGACCGTTTCTAAGGGGAATCAAAAACATCAAACCTCCTAGGAAACCTCCTCTACCTGCTTGGGACCTTAACTACGTGTTGGAAAAACTAACGCTGCCTCCATTTGAGCCAGCAGCATCTGCAGATCTACAGTACCTCTCATGGAAGACTGCTTTCCTTCTGGCAATAACCTCAGCAAGAAGAGTTTCGGAATTGCAGGCCCTGATGGCAGTTCAGCCCTTTATTATTTTCCATCAGGATAGAGTTTCATTAAGAACTAATCCTACTTTTATGCCAAAGGTGGTATCCAGGGTTTCATTGAATCAAGCTATTCACTTGCCTACCTTCTTCCCAAATCCACAAAACAAAGGGGAGAAACTGCTGCACACCCTGGACATTCACAGACAGTTGCGCTACTACTTGGACAGAACTAAAGGTTTCAGAAAAACTGACCAGCTGCTGGTAGCATATGCTGCTGGTACTCAAGGAAAAGCAATTTCCAAACAGACAATTTCAAAATGGATAGGAAATTGCATCCGCTTCTGTTACTCATTTCATGGAAAGACTGTACCAGCTAACATTAGACCTCATTCTACGAGACCCACAGCCACCTCCACAGCCTTCTTAAGAGGGGTGGCTACAAAAGACATTTTAGAAGCTGCCACATGGAGCACCGTGCATACATTTGCCAAACATTACAATTTACCTTTATATTCCAGATCCAGAGCAGGTTTTGCTTCGGCTGTCCTGCAGCAGGGTATCTTGGCTACACTATCCTTTTCCTAGTACCTCCACCCCCAGATTGGCTATGGTATTCTACCCATATGTGATGACTGCAGATGCATCCTTGAAGGACGTACAGTTTTGTACCTACCATAAATGTAGATGTCCGATAGGTATGCATCTGCAGTCATGTTTTCCCTCCCTCCTTCCCCTCTGTGGTACTCCTAGGGTGCTTACCTCTCTATTAGCTAGCTGGGGGGATCTATTATGGTGTATTTGTTTATACACACACACACACACACACACACACACATATATATATATATATATATATATATATATATATATATATATAGATATATATATAGATATATATATAGATATATATATATAGATATATATATATAGATATATATATAGATATATATTTTTGCAAATGTGTGGATTTTTTACTGCATTTTTTCCAAATTTAGCCTTCCTAGAGGGCACCTGGCATCTGGGGCAAGAAAGACTGAGGAACATGGCGTCGGCTGACGCTTTTATTCCCCAGGCGTTGTGACGGGGAAGGAGCGACATCAGCCGACGCCGGACCCAGACTTTGGAATCAGGCCGACCGAAGGGCTGCCTGAGGCAGGACAACCCATATGTGATGACTGCAGATGCATACCTATCGGACATCTACATTTATGGTAGGTACAAAACTGTACTTTTTTTCCACCTATCCTGGTTAACTTTAAACTATTTTCAAAGCCCGTTTTAAGTTAGAGGGCTTTTTTGTTTGAATCTATTCCTGTTGTGTGATGAGCAGTTAGTTTAAATTAATTAACTGTTTTTTTCTACTCTAGTTTGTAGTTTGAAAAAAATGTTTTTTTGCTTTGTTGTGTGCCGTTGTTATTGATATATACTTGTATATATAGTTTGTCTACTTCAAAATGTCTTCCAAGGATAAGGACGAGAATTCAAAACAGTCTGGATTTAAAAAAAAAAATGTCAAGATTGTAGTCAGAAGATGTCAGTTACTGACAGACACAATACGTTTACTGTTTAGGAGCTATGCACCTCCAAGAAACATGTTCAGTATGTCATTCTTTTACTGGAGAGAAAGAACAAACTTTATTTTAAGAGGTTTACTGAAAGCCCCCTTCTCTGAGGCTATTGAAGAGGGACAGGGTCCTTCAAAATCTGATAAGGGAACCGAAAAAAATCTTCATCTTCTTGCAGTGCTCCATCGGACCTGCCAAGAAAATTACCAAAAATTGCATCTCCGGATCTGAAGCATTCTGGGTTTGAGAAGTCAACAGCACCGACATCTTCCTAGTTGGTCCCAATGACGAGAGTTGGAACTGCTCCACTGTTTGGGAGCAGTTTTCCCCGACTCTGAGGTCGCCCATATTACAGCCCCAGGAATCTCCAGCCCCTTGATCTCAGTCTTCTAGGAGTGTGTCGGACGATGATATGGATCGTGTGGTGCAGAGGCCGTTACGGACCCTGTCGCTAGCCAAATTGTTTTCAGATCCAACCCCAAGAGTTTTGGATCCAACAACATCTTGTCCTTCTGCTCCAATTCCTCCTCCAATCCCAGACTTCGGCGCCGGAATGTCTGGAGCTGATACTGGTGGAAACCTCGGAACTGAGACCTACTAGGGCATCTTTGGCACAGACTACAGCTCTGATGTCTTCCGCTCCATTGGAACTAGAGGGGTCTTGGCGCCGACACTCTCCAGTGTGGTCCGGGGAGGTGAGTCAGATCTGAGAGTTGTCTGATCTGACCTCACCTCTCTGGGCATTGGCTTGGATGAGCTCTGCTCCTATCTCTGCCTTGGAGGCAACGTCCTTGGCGCCAAGGAATCCCTCTTTCTTTGGATCCAGGGATTCTCTTGGAGCAGTGTCATGGGGCCTTCAAGGTAATGGAGAGTACCGTCTCCACAGGCAGTTCCATGGTCATCTTAGGATAGTGTTCCCCCTAAGGCACAGGTGTCCACCTCTGTAACCTTCAATCCCCAGGGACACTGAGATCCTAGGCTTTAAGATGCACCCCACTCTTCCGGAACTCTCCAGAATTACCCCCCTGAAGAGGTCCCTCGGAAGATGTTTGCAAGAGGAAGCATTTGGACTCCCCAGAAGTCAGTCACGTCTGATACTGACCTCGATGCTGCGGAGTCCCCATAGTCTCCTTCTGACTGTCTCCTTTGCAGACACCCTAGAAGTACTAAAACAGAGAGGCTGCTGGAAGCCCATCAACCCTTCAGATGAGGAGTCCGTTTACTTCCACGCCTTTGTATCTCACCCTTCCTCCCCTTGGGTGTCTCCATCTTTCAATGAGCTCATGGAACTGGTCTCTCGAAACGTGTAGGAGTCTCCAGATTTGGTGGAACCCGTTCCTCAGAAGCCAAACAAGTTCATTACTTCCCCGACTAACAAAACCTTTTTGACCAAGAGAGTCCTGGTAGATGCTATGTTGGTGGTGGCAGCCACCAAGAAGGAACTCTGAGACATCCTCATCTGTCCATCAGCCGAACAAAGTCTCGTACGATGGACAGGTATGGAAAGTGCATTTTCTCTTCCGTGACTTTTGCCATTCAGTCGCTGAACTATCTTACCCATTTTACAAGATTACAGAGAGCGCTCCTGAAAGAGCTACGGAGATGCTTTCCAAGGTTCAGTAGCTGCAGGGTTTCATATAAGGTTTCCTCTCCGCTCTCTACCTTAAATTCGGTAATAAATTTCTCCATTAGGCTGATTTCGTATGCCGCAGGTGGAGTGGGCAGAGCAGTGGTTCAGGAATTTCTTAAGGAGACATTCCTGGATGCGCTTGTGTGATTTCATGGAGCCTGCAAATCTTCCTTTGTGAAGGCCCCATTTGATGGCTAGTCTCTCTTCGGGCTGAAATTAAGATACACTCACCAGGTACGAGCAAGAAGGAACGACTCTCTGCCATGGGAGTCCATTTTTCCCTACCTACCAGACCTTATCCCAAAGGTCAGAAAGGTGGAAAAATGTGGTTTCAAAAATCACAGAGCATGCCAAGGCACACGTGGTGATCCTTCCCCTAGAGGCAGAGGAGGAAGTGCTAATGGAAGACAACAACCTTGTGGCAGAGGGGGTCCACAAAATCGGGGAGATGGAGAATCCTTCTTTGGTAAGCCCTTTCAGCTTTCCTGAAAGGAGGATCTGTGTGTCCATCTCTGGAGGCAGTTGGGGGCCGCCTATCTTTGTACCCAGAGGCCTGGCAAAAGATGAGACTAATGGGTACAAGGCATCATATCCAGAGGCTGCTTCATCCCCTTTTCTCTCCCCCACCCCAAAAATAAGAAACATTCCAGATGTTCCACCCAATCAAAGGGACCAGGCAACTAAAAATTCAAAAGTTGCTAAGTCATCCAGTCAGTCCCTGCAGACCAACTAGGATCAAGAACTTACTCAAGATTCTTTTTTAGTTCCAAAGGAAAGGGGACTGGAGACCAATTCTGGCTCTCAGCAATCTAAACAAGTCAGTAAAGAAATCCAAGTTCGGATGGTAACACTGCAGTCTATACTCCTGTTCTTGGGACCAGACAATTGGATGTGCTCAGTAGACGTTTACGATGTGTACTACCATATAAAAATGGACAGATAATCCAGAGGGCACCTGCCCTTTCAGCTGGGAGCCAGTCACAATTTTTGAGGTCTGCAGTTTTGGTCTCGCCACAGCCCTTAGTGTGTTCAAGTGCATGGCAGTGGTCGCGGCTCACCTGAGATGTCTAGGATTCAGTATGTTTCCATACATACATACACGACTGGCTCCTAACTACCAGCACTGAGCATCTACAAACTCAAGCGAGAGAATCCACACTACTCCTTTGCTCTCGATTAGGAATCACAATAAACTACGAAAAGTCTGCCTTGTTGCCATCTCAGCACATTGTTTTTATAGGAGCAGAACTAGGTACAAAAATGATGGCCAAACTTCCTCTAGAAAGGATAAGAGCCCTTCAAAGTCAGATTTTGGTTCTCCTTCCAAAAAAGAAAGTACAAGCGAAGACTGTTCTAAAAGTCTTGAGGACCATTGCAGTGCAATAACCCTTATCCCTCTAGCTCGTCTGCACATGAGAATTCTCCAGTGGTTACTTTTCCACTTAGTGGTCAACGCAAGAGCTACCCATGTCCCACAAGATAATGCTGATGGAATCCTGCAAGAAAGAGCTTCGCTGGTGGCTAGATTCCAGTCTCGTGACATTGGGCTGTCCCTTCGTACTCCCCCAACCATTAGCCATAGTGACCATGGACATGTCCCCGATAGGGTGGGCGGGGCATTATCTGGCAAAGACAGTCCAAGGAACTTGGCAGGATCATGAGGCCCATTTACACATTAGTGTCCTATAGATGAGAGCGGTGCTTCTAGTGTTGCAAGTATTTCAGGACTCTTCCCCTAGGGGATATTGTAATACAGACATGTCAGTTGTATGGTACATAAACAAGGTGTGGAACCAGATCTTACCCTCTGTGTCGAAGCCCTGAGAGTGTGGCATTGGGCAACCTCTTCCCAACACTTTCTGGGTGCAGTGCCTATCATGGGGAAATCCATCATAATTGCAGACAGACTCAGCAGGATGATTCTGATGCCCCACGAGTGGTCCCTAAAACAGGAAGTAGCAAAAAAGATTTTTTTGCGAATGGGGCCAGACTTGCTGCGACTTTTTTGCCGTGTCCATAAATGCCATATCTTTGCGATACCCCCTCTGGGCGAGTCACCAATGGATGCACTTGTACACAATTGGCCCTAGGGTCTCCTCTATGCCTTTCCTACTTTCCCATTAATATCCAGAGTTCTGCAGAAAGCCAGCTGCTAGGGAAGGGATTTGAGACTCCTTGCCCCATTCTGGCCTCGTCAAATATGGTTCCCCTTCCTGTGGCCTGATCTTCAGGAGGAGCTCCGGATTCTAGACCCAGTTTTAGATCTGCTGGCTCATGCTTGCCTCAGCACAGGCCTTTAGCTGTCCGCCCTGTTCTGGAAATTGTAGCTTTCTTCTTGGAATCCAGCCTTACCCCTGCCACTGCCTCCAGCTCCCAGGAAACCTGACGGGTACTACAGAGTACCTGACCCACACAAATTCCTCTTTAAGAATCCCATTTCAAAGGGACCTAAAGGCATTAAGGCTACTACGGCCAAAAATCCTACCCCTTTGGACAGGGATTCTAGGGCTTTAGACAGATGAGGTACGAAGGTGTACACCTCTGCTACTCTTGCCATCAGGGCTTTAAATTGCCAGTTTCATAAGTTTAAATATCAGCAATATATTATGGAACTAATTAAACAGAAAATTGTTGATTCCTGATTGTGCAGAACATAAAGATTTACAAGAGTTAATGCATTCTGCTAACCAAGTTGGTAAACATACTTTGCAGTGTGGTTTTGTTACCTTAGAAGCATCTTGCAGGGCTGCTGTCACGGAGTCTGTTCTTAGACGGCATGCTTGGCTTAAGGAAAAAACCTTGCCAGACCATGTCAAAGCAAAATTACTAGATGTAACATTAAACCAAGAACATCTTATTTGGCAATAAAGCAGAAGCCCTCAAAAGGATGGAGGAAAAAGCTAAATCTATGCAAACCGTTAAAGATTTCTTACAAGTGCAGCCACCTAAATTCAGTTGGCATTGGCCTTCTAAAAACTTTTTTTTCCCAGTCCCTCCCAGACCTTCAGTCCAAACCCAGGGGTAACAGACCACCAAGACTACAGTCTCTCAGGGTATGCACAGATCTAAGCAGTGGAGTGCTCCCACGTCCAAAACTGGGAGTAGTAAGCCTCCATCCTATGGTAAAATCTCACAATGACTTATCCTTAACTCTTCCAAGCCTTGCCCAAGTATTTGCACCTTTAGAAGGAAAACTTGCCCTGCATGCCTAAGGAGTACATTACCCAGGACAGATGAGTTTTAAACATTGTTTCCCAGGGATACAGATTCCACTTCCACTCACTTCCAGCCTCAAGCCAGACCTCCCCCAAAACCAGTGGGCAGAGGCTCAAAAGCAAGTACTTACTCTTCTCAGTATCAAGGCTATTCAATCTGTCCCAGCAGAACAAAGGGGACAAGGCTTTTATTCCAGACTGTTTCTGGTACCCAGAAAAGAAAGCTCTTGGCGTCCTATCCTGGATCTGTCTATTCTCAAAACCTTTCTGGTGATTCCAAGATTCAAAATGCTTATTCTCCCAACAGCTGTTTCCTATGCTAGCCAAGGACTCCTGGCTAACAACCCTAGACTTGAAAGAAGCTTATCTGCACATCCCTATAAGAGAATCTTGCAGGAAATACCTACGTTTCAGAGCAGGCTGTATGCACGATCAGTTCTCTGCACTTCCCTTTGGCTTATCTGCTGCTCCCAGGGTATTCACAAAATGCCTAGCTCCAGCCATTGCATATTGCAGGCAGAGAAGAATTCAAATTTACCTACACTTAGACGATTGCCTGATTCAGGCGGACAGTCAGGAATTGCTACTAGAGTATCTGACATTTGTAAAGAGACTTCTAGCTTCACTGGGTACACCAATGAAAAGAAATCGCATCTGGTACCCAGCCAACAGATTGTATTCCTGGGAGCAAGCTTGAACACAGCTTCCCAGCTGGCATTTCTCACTCCAGACAAACTACTTCAATCTGCTGGCCAACAAAACCCAGCTATCTGCAAGAAAACTACTGCAAGCCCTAGGGTTCATGGCCACTTGCATTCTACTAATTCCATATTCAAGACTGCATATGAGGAAACTTCAGTGGTACTTAGTCTCTGGTGTCAACATTCTCAGGACCTGGAAACTATGATTCCAATCATTCCTTGCCTAAGGACAGAGTTCCTTTGGTGGGCAGAGGCCTGCTACCACAACAAGAGACTCCCTTTCACTCAACCCCCTGCCGCCCAAACCGTAATAGACGCATCAGACTACGCATGGGGGCTCACATGGCTGGACGGTGCATTCAAGGCAAATGGAGCCGAAAGCAAATGCACCTGCATATCTATCAAAAAGAAATGTTAGCTGTACAGAATGCTCTGACAGCCTTCAAAGGCCTTATTCTTCCAGGACAACTATTGGTAAACACAAAACACAGTTATGTGGTACATAAACAAGCAGGGGGGATCCCATTACTACCCACTCTGCAGATTAGCCATAGCTCTGTGGAACACAGCCTTGAGCAACCAAGTGCACCTGCCAGCTCAATTCCTGCCAGGCAAACTAAATTCACTGGCAGACTACTTGAGCAGAAATCTCATGGACCCACACGAGTGGAAACTGGAACCCAAAATATTCAAGCTTTTGAGAAACAGGTGGGGGGGCACCAAAGGTAGACCTCTTTGCTTCCCCTCAGAAATATCAGTTGAGCAAATATTGCGCCAGAACCCCCCACAGCCAAGCTTGGCAAGTGGATGCCCTGTCCTTTACCTGGGAAAGCCTTTCAATCTATGCCTTTCCCCCTCTGCCCCTCCTCTCGAAGGTTCTAGTAAAGATCAAACAGGACAAGCTAAGGACAATCCTGATTGCACCAGACTGGCCACGCCTGCATATCTCCTGACATTAGTGCCACCATGGCACCTGCCTCAGACCCCTTCACTGCTGTCCCAGCAGGAGGGCCAGATTTTACACCCTCAGCTACAGACCCTGAACCTAGCAGCCTGGCTCATCCCATGAACTCCTCACCAGCAACCCTAAGTAAGCAGGAGCTGGATGTCATTCTTGAGGCAGAGTCCTAGTACTAGAAAATCCTATTTGGAAAACTGGAAAAGATACTGTTCCTGGAGCCAGTCTCAGGGAATGGACACAACTGTGCCCAGCTTACCTCATATACTAGATTACTTAACAGAAATGCTCCACAAAAGCCTGTCCTTCTCTTCAATTAAGATTCATGCCTCTGCCATGTCAGCTCATTATAATACTGAGCCACCCCTCTTCTCTCATCCTCTGGTCAAACAGTCCCTTAGAGGAGCCAAAAATTTAAGCTCTCCCAGGAGAGCTCCCACTCCAGCCTGGGACCTTAAATTTGTACTGGAAAAGCTCATGCTTCCACCCTTTGTGCCTGCTGTTACAGCAGAGTTGAAGTTCCTCTCATGGAAATTACAGCTGTACTTCTAGCCATCACTTCAGCAAGTAGTGTGTTTGAATTGCAGGCCCTTATGGGCGTGAAACCCTTCATTATCTTCCATGCAGACAGGGTTTCCCTCAGGATTAACCCATCATTTATGCCCAAGTTGGTATTTAGTGTAGCTTTAAACCAATCCATTCATTTGCCAACTTTTTTCCCCTAATCCCCAGAATAAAGGGGAAAGGATCCTGCACTCCATGGACGTGCACAGGCAGCTTAGGTTCTATCTGGGCAGGACTAAGCCTTTCAGAAAATGTGACCAGCTGCTAGTCAGGTTTGCTGCAGGGGCAGAGGGCAAGGCTATTTCAAAGCAAACCATTTCTAAATGGATAGTGCACTGCATCCATTTCTGCTACGAACACCATGAGAAACATACCCCACAGGAGATCAGAACACATTTCCACTAGGGCTACATAAACCTGTACAGCATTTCTCAGGGGAGTCCCTACCAGGGACATCCTGGAAGCTGCAACCTGGAGCTCTGTACACACTTTCACCAAGCATTACTACTTGCCTATATTTTCTAAATCCAGAGCTGGATTTGCCACAGCAGTCTTACATGGCCTGATTACCAGACCTAATGCTTCTTAAATACCTCCACCCATCCTCAGCTTTGGGAATCGACCCAAATGTGATGACTGCAACAATGAAACACGAAGAACATAGTACAGTTGTGTACACTTACCATAAATGTAGATGTTTGAGTGTATTCACTGTTGCAGTCCTGGTTACTCTCTCTCCAGCCCCGACTTCCCTTTACTTCTACTTATTATTTTTGTTTGGAATATTTTATATCATTGGCATTTGCTTTTTGTTGGGGGTGTTCCATACCATGCAATTGCTTACAGTTTTGGGGGCTTCTGACATCTGGGCAAGAATAACTGATGTGATGGCATTGGCTGCATGTTTTATACCCCTGACAACCTGACGTCATAGAACAAGCGACAGCATCCAATGCAGAAATCCCAAGACTCTGGTATTCAGGCCGACTGAGGGCTACCTGCAGGCAGATAACCCAAATGTGATGACTGCAACAGTGAATACACTCTAACATCTACATTTATGGTAAGTGTACACAACTGTACTTTCTTCCTTTAGCCTTCATTCTTGCACCCCGCCCTCCTTTCACCACCTATTGGCTCCTAGATAACAGAGGTGATGTAATTGGCTATTCATGTTCTCAGTCCCGCTTGTATTTCTACTGTCAGGTCTAGGCAACTACTAGTTATTTTTTCTTTGTCTGCAAACAAGATATGGGGAGCTCTCCTAGTGCATCATGGGATAGGGTTTTCTAGCCATGAGCTAGTGGAAGACCTCGAGCTTGAGTATAAGGTAGAGGATTGGATCCGAACACAACTTAAGAATGAAGGCTAGCTGGACAACACACATGGAACGTAATGGTGAGTACATAATTTCTTTTTTCATGCATATGCAATGATATCAGCTTGTTTTTTCTCCTTTAGCAGATGTTCAGTGTGACTCGAAGTCTGCAGCTAAAGGCAAATTGCAAATTCTCAAGTTTGTATGATGGTGATGTGACTGCAGGAGCAAGCAATTTACTTTGAGAGTTCTGAGCATTGTTTGCTGAGGGGAAAAACTTATTGGAAGTGAAAAAGAAATAGCTTCCCTAGCAGCCTTAATACCTCAGTGCATTTAATAGAACATTATATAATTTAGGCTAAAAGTTAATGTTTTCTGAAAGCATACAAGCTGTTTTTCACATATGGGAAGGGGACTAGAGAAAAGAACCGATGGCAGTCAGCATAAGTGGGAGCACTGGTTGTAACATGCACTTTTACCATGCGTAACATTAATTTTAGGCTAGGCAAAGCCTGTGGAGCAGTTCCTTTAAGGAAGGTTAAACTTCATTTTTACAGATATACATCATTTTTTGTGTTTTGTTATAATTAATAGGTAATTGGGGTGTTGTGAAAATGTATTTAATTTTTTATTTGGGGGGTTTTCATTAAAACAAAGTCTTGAAAATGTGGCTTAGGTTCACATGGAGATGACAAACAGCTGTATAAAAGATCAACCTGCCAAACAGTGTGTGCATGTAACACAAAAAGTGGAAATACACATTCAGAAAAGCTGCCATGTATAATAGGTGGGAATAACTTATGGCTACACTATTCATATTGTTTTGGAATGTAAATGGCCTTGAAGATTCAGTCAAAAAGGTAAGAGCATTGAAGTATATTAAGAAATGCGGAGCACAAATAGCAATGTTGTAAGAGACGGATGGAAAGAAATGAGCATGTGAATTTGATAAGATTTTAGGATAGATATACTGCAGAATATCTGGGACAAAGGAAAGGTGTTATACTAATTGCTAGAGCAGATGTTCTTCGTGTTTCACTGTTGCAGTCATCACATTTGGGTTATCTCTGCCAGGGTAGCACTCAGCTGGCCCGAGTACCAGAGGCTTAGTATTTCTGTGTCTGTTGCTGTCGCTTGAGGACTGACGTCTGGTCGTCAGTAGTATAAAGTAAGGCAGCTGATGCCATTACACATCAGTCTTTCTTGCTGTGGAGCCAGAAGCAGAAGCAGTTTGCACAAGTGCTGGTCGGCCGCTACCTGAGTTTTCTTCACGGAATTGAAGTTGAAGTCTTTTCTAAAGCTAAGTACCCTGTTAGGGATCCCTTTTTCTTGCACTAACCGATGTCAGAAAAAGTTAACAATTGTCTAGGCTGAGGAAAGAAAATACCACACCGAGACTTCCACTCTTACTGCGTCACTTGTTTAGGCCCAGACCACAACGTCCCCCTTGCAGCTTTTATGCTTTGTTCAACACCAGAACTGTCCATCGTCTGGCACTTATTGTAGCCAGATATTTTCATTTACAGTCTTCGAATTTCAATAGGGCTTTGGTAAGCCATCCGACAGCAGATCTTCCGAAAAAAGGTAAAGATAGACTGAGACAGACAGCACAGGTCCAAACCTACAGACAACGCTTCCGTTAAGCTAGTCTGTCCTCTGGTACTCAGTGAGGTGCTTTCGCAGCCCCTGATGCTCGCTTCTGTTGATTCGCAGGTCGCTACAGAGACCCTTTCGAAGTCTGGTATGCCGCAAAACTTTTCTTCGACTAAGGATTCTGCAGTCGTCTCTACCTTGGATGGGTCTGGAGCCGCTTAGCAGGCACCAGCTTCCGAGAAAGTCCTTTGCACTACTGAATCTGGACACAAACAGACGTCTCATTTCGTGACTACCATTCTTTCAAAAACCGAGTTCCTAAGGCCCAGGGTTTGAACCACACCCAAGAAACCGACCCACTGTGGCGCCTGCTACCTTGCCTCGGTCTCAAATGCTTAAAATGGTGGAAGACCTTATGCTGATCAGGGGAAGCCAATCTTACCCCCTAAAAAAGGAAGAGCTCTCTCCCATGTAGGTTTGTCCGAGCAAATGTCAGATGAATCTGATGCATCTGAGTGTGAAGACGTGCAACCCCTCTCCACTTATGAGGATTCTGATGCAGAGGACTCAATTCCTTTAGCCCCTCCACCAAAGGATTTTCCTATGGGGAAGCCCTGCATACTTTAAGGGAGCATTTCCAATGGGGAGTCAGGACTACCCTCAGTCTAAAAAGAGACTCTAGGAATTCTTGGATCTTCCTTGACACAGACCCTTGGCCAACCACCCAGTCCTGGATGTTGTGGATGATGTTTTCCTTGAATCCAGCTTGACTCCTGATGCCCTACCTCCTGCTCCTAGAAAACCAGACTGGTACTATTAGAGACCCTGACACAAACAAATATCTTTTTAAAAATCCAACAGCTGACCCTAAGGTTATTTCTCAAGGGCTAAAAGAGATTAAAGCAACCTCTGCTAAGAATTCCACACCCTTAGACAGGGATTCCTGAGCCCTGGACAGATGTGGTAAAAAAAAATTTACACCTCTGCTACTCTTGCTGTCGGGGCACTAAATTGTCTGTTCCATATGCTGAAATTTCAGTAGCATACCCTGGAACTCCTTAAAAAATGTCCTCCCTTTCTGCTTGGACAGATTCTAAGGATTTACAAGACTTAATGTATTCTGCAAGCCAAGTAACTAAGCACACTTTGCACTGTGGTTTTGATGCCCTAGAAGCTTCTTGCACGCCAGCAGTCACTGGATCTGTCATTAGAAGCCATGGGTCTATATTATATATTCGAACGCTTAACTGTTTGAATCGCTAAAGAATGAACTTTAGTGTTCGAACAGTTAAATCTTCAAATATATTAAAAAAAAAAAAAAAAAAAGTAAAGGGTTTGAACAGGGGGGTACACCCCCTGCACCCCCCACGTGGGGGGCTACACCCTCCACTACTTAAATATACCAACTGTAAGCAGGGGGTAAAGCCCCCCTGTGCCCCCCACATCCCCGCTACTTAAATATATCAACTCCAAGATCACGCTACAGTGAAGGAAATGGGAAAATCTGAAGTAGTTAACTTCATTTGTGCAGCAACCTGTGGGTATCTGATCCGACTTTGGATCTGAGCCGGCAGTTTTCAACAGCTTAGATCCGAGCTCCTAGCTCCTTCCTCTACCCATAAACCCCTGCCAACCCTGACTGACCTCAGATCTAGTTTGCAGTGCTTGTTGACAGCAGCTGGATTTTCGAGCTCCGTGCTTAGCGATTTTCTTGTGAGAAAGTTAGACATTTTTTTCTGTTTTTTCTTCATCTTTAGTGTAAGTGCTGTGTGTTTACACCCTTTACCTGTTGACCTTAGTTTAAACTACTCTTTAGTTATATTTTTTTCTCTCCCTCACCCTTGCTGGTTTGTTAGGGTCTGTGTGCGTGTGTTTGGGCCTAGCGTGTGTGTCCTCCTTAGTTTAAAATGTCGGTGGCCCCAAAACCTATCTTTTCCAAGTGCACAGTGTGTGGCAATAAGCTTTCATCGGCTGATGGCCACACTGTGTGTTCTGTGCCTTGGGGCTGGACAACCTTACCTCTGGGTGTTCCATCTGCGTGGCGTTCAACCCCAGGGCACTTAAGGACCGGAGATCCAAGCTGATCCTGGTTAAGGACCGGAGATCTAAGCTGATCCTGGTGGGTCTTTTGCCCCCAGATTCGGCTTCGGCCTCTGGTCCTACCGTAGCTACCACCACGGCTTCGGCGGCGGCCACTCCTGCCTCTCTCCCCCCGGCCGGGACTCAACCTCCCACTGGAGGCCCGGAGGAGAGGGAGGCCAGGAAAGACAAGAGAAGGGAGAAGCACCACAAGCGGAGGGCTGAGGCCTCTGCTTTGTCTCCCCCGGCTAAGCGGTCTTCTTCCTCCAGGGCTTCCTGGTCTCCTCCTTCTCGGATCCGGTCCCCCTGTTTTTCACCGGGCTCTGAGGAGGAGGAGACCCGATCTCCTTCAAGGTCATCGAGACAGCACTCACGTCCCGCCTCGGTGGCCTCATCGAGATCTACTCCCAGCCTTTCTGACGCATATTTGGTCTGGATGATGCGAAGATTCCTCCAGGCCCAACTGCAGATGGGAGTGCTCCTGCCCCCCCCCCCTCTGGAGGGGGGGGGGCTCGACCCCTTTCTTTGCCCCAATAGCTCCTTCTCCATCACACTTCCCGAGTTCGGAGCCTTCCAAGCCGGGCAGCCTTGGAACCGGGGGTGGGTCTGCGCCGACAGTCTCTGGAACCGGGGGTGGGTTGGCGCCGACTCTTCCCTCGAGCCTGTCGGGTCCATTTTTGTCGGATCCGAGCTCTCGGAGCCGAGGGCTGAGCTTCAGATCCAAGGGTTTCAGTATGCCTTCGGAGCCGTCCAGGTCGGAGCATACTGGGCCGTCGGATCCGATTGCTTCGGCGCCGGCCCCGATCCGCCTGTCTGATCCGAGTGAGGGCCCGCTCTCGGATCCCAGAGAAGAGCGGCTCTCCCTCGGCGTTCGACGTGGTGGAGAGGGCTCTGTCGACTGCTTCCAGGCCCCTGGTCCTTGCCACAGCTCTGCCCCGCACTCCTTCTCTGTTGGGTCTGACTTCCATCACCCGGCCCCAGGGACAGCCTGCTTCAATGTCCCAGGTCGTTCCCTTGGAACAGGATGTTGCTGGTGAGGCCTCCTCGGACAGCCCCCCCCAAGGAGATCCCCCACAAGTGGAAGTGCAAGAGGAGGCACTTGGACTCCCCTGAGTCCTTGACCGAAGACACGGATTTGGAGGAGGGTTAAGGCTCCCCAAGGTCACCCCCCCCCGAGGATGTCCCCTTTGGGGACATTATGAAAATGCTCAGGATCAGAGGGGAGTGGTCTGCCCCAAAGCCGACCTCTGACGAATCCATGTTCCTGGAGGCATTTGAAGCAGGCCCTTCTACCTCTTGGGTGTCCCCTCTGGCCGACCCCCTGGTGGACCTGATTTACCACTAGGGCGTGGAAGGAGCCGGACACTGTGGAGCCAGTCCCAAAACGCCCTGACAGGATCCTCAGTCCCCCTGCCGACAGGCCCCATTAGAGCAAGGGTCCCCCCGTAGATGCCATGTTGATGGCGGTGGTCACTAAGAGGGAATAGCTCAGGAGAGCCCCTCTGTCTACCCCCCGGGCAAGGAGTCTCAAGCAATGGACCGCTTAGGGAAGCGGGTGTTTAGTTTAGCGTCCTTCTTGGTGAAGTCACTGAACTACATGGCACATGTTCGGCTGCAGCGGGATCTTAAGGAATACGCTGCGTCGCCCCCGGAGTCCATGTCGGCGGAGGACAAACAGTTGTACTCCACCCGTATGGCCACTCTTGGGTCCATTTCCAATACCTCTATGCGGCTACTATCCCATGCCATGGAAGGAGCCGCTAGAGCCAGCGGAGCAGGTCTCGTCATGAGGCATCAGGCCTGGCTCCGGCATTGTGATTTCGGGGAACCCTTAAAGGCGACTTTCGCAAATGCCCCTTTTGATGGTTCTGCCCTATTTGGAAAGACCGACACCTTGGTCCAGAGCGAAAAGGACGGGAGGACATTGTCTGCCATTGGAGTCCGCTTCTCTGCTCTCCAGAGGTCCTTCTCCAAGAACCAAAAGGGACAGAAGTCGTCGCAACAGTCTCTGTCCGCTCCGGACCACCAGTCCTTCCGCGGCAGAGGACGCCGCCCTAGAGGCAGAGGGGGCCCGAAGAACTTTGGGTCCAGAGAACCTTTCTCTGACCGGCCCACGCAACAGCCCTGAAGGGTTGCCAGACTGCTCCACTCTGGAGGCAGTCGGGGGGGCATTTCTCGAGGCACCTGGCAGCTTGGGAGTCCATCACGACAGACAGTTGGGTGCTTTGCATCAAATCCAGAGGTTACCAGATCCCCTTCTCTTGCCCTCTTTTCTTCCCCAAACACCTCCCCGATGTCCCACCCGATCAGAGGGAGGTCGCAGCTGCGGAAATCCGGCAGCTGCTAGAAAAAAGAGCCATCCAACACGTCCCCCCAGACCAGCTCGGATCGGGTTTTTACTCCAGGTTCTTTTTGGTGCCAAAAAAGACGGGAGACTTGAGACCAATCCTCGATCTCTCCCTTTTGAACCTTTCAGTAACCAAAGAAAAGTTCCGGATGGTCGATCTTCAGTCTATTCTCCCCCTATTACGGGAGAACGATTGGATGTGCTCGATAGACCTCAAGGATGTGTACTATCATATTCTAATGGACAGACTATCCAGGAGGTTTCTCCGCTTCTGGCTAGGGGCCAGTCATTACCAATTCAGGGCTCTCCCCTTTGGTCTCGCCTCAGCCCCCAGGGTGTTTACCAAAGTGTTAGCAGTGATAGCCCACCTGAGGCTCCAGGGAATACAGGTTTTCCCGTACCTGGACGACTGGCTCCTGACCGCCTTGACAAGGCATCTACTTTGTACAGCCAGGGATTATTTTCTTCGCCTTGCTACCTGGCTAGGGATCACAATAAATATGGTCAAATCTGCTCTCACCCCGACCCGAGTCATAGATTTCATCGGGGCCAGGTTAAACGCAATCAATCTTGTAGCCTTCTTAACCCCAGAGAGACTTCGAACCCTGAGGTTTCATGTGCGGGCCATCCTTCTATCTTCCTTTCCTCTGGCGGAGTTGGTCCTGAGGGCTCTAGGCTCAATGGCAGCGGCAATCAACTTGTTAACTATGGCACGTCTGAACATGAGGGTCTTACACTGGACCCTACTAGTCTAGTGGTCTTTTATTCACTACCCTCTGAGTCATCCCATTTCCCTCAGCAGGGCTTGCAAGAGGGCTCTCGTGTGGTGGCTGCAATCTCCGGATCTCCACACGGGATGACCCTTCTCTATGGCCCCTCCCCTGGCCACGGTGACCACGGACGCCTCTCGCCTTGGGTGGGTGGGGGGGCACTCTTCGGGCAGGACTGTCCAAGGCACGTGGAACGATATGGAGACCTCTTTGCATATCAATGTCCTAGAGATGAGGGCAGTGCTGTTGGCGTTGCAAGCACTTCAGGACCTTCTTCCTGTAGGGACAATTGCGATCCAGATGGACATGTCGGTTATTTGGTACATCAACAAACAAGGGGGAACCAGGTCTTGCCCGCTCTATCGAGAGGCCATGAGAGTGTGGGAATGGGTGATCACCAACCGGTTTCTCATTGCAATGCACATTCTGGGACGGTCCAACATCCTGGCAGACAAACTCAGTCACACCATCCTTTCCCCTTACGAGTGGTCTCTCAATCCGCACGTAGCGAATCAGATTTTTGCCAAATGGGGGGCAGCCCTGTTGCGATCTTTTCGCCTTTCCCTCAAACACCAAATGCAACAGCTATTTCGCTTTAATTTCCCAAGTCGGGGAATCCCCAAGAAACGCTGTGGTGCATGTTTGGCCTCCCGGTATGCTTTATGCTTATCCACCTCTCCCCCTGATGCTAAAGTTTCTACAGAAAGCCAGTCGATTGGGGAGCAGGGTTATCCTCATTGCCCCATTCTGGCCTCGTCAAACCTGGTTTCCTTACCTTTGGTCTCATCTGGTGAATCCTCCTTTGATTCTAGATACCCTCCCGGATCTGATCTCCCACCCTCTGGGTCTCCCGACCCCGAACCTGGACAGCCTCAAGCTCGCAGCTTGGCTGCTCCAGTTCCCGGCATCTCTTCCCCAGACAAAGCTATTCTAGTTGCAGCCCACAAGCCTTCTACTAGGAAGGTTTACAGTAGCAAATGGAGACATTTCTGTATCTGGGCAGAACGCCAAAACTTGGATCCCTTCACAGCTCCTTTACCTGCGGTGGTAGACGTCTTATCAGGATTATTTCACTAGGGAGCTAGCTGTTCCACTGTCAAGGTTCAACTAGCAGCTTATCTCTCACTACCATGTCGGACATGATCTGCGTCCCTTGATCACTTCAAAGCTGTGCAAGAACTTCCTGAAGGGCACCTTCCTGCTCTCAGACCTCCGGTAAAGGAAGTGGTACCTCCGTGGGATTTGTCGTTAGTGCTTCAGGCTTTGACAGCTCCCCTCTTTGAGCCTGCAGCTTCAGTGGAACTCAAGTATTTGTCTTGGAAGACGGCGTTTCTTGTCACCATCACTTCTGCTAGAAGAGTTTCTGAAATTCAGGCCCTTTGTGTCAAACCCCCGTATCTAACCTTCCACAAGGATAGTCTACCTCAGGACCAATCCCTCCTTTCTCCCTAAAGTTGCTTCCAAATCTAATATCAACCAGTCCATTAATCTGCCAGTCTTCTTTCCCAACTATCACAACAAAGGAGAATACAAACTACACTCGTTGGATTTGCATAGACAACTTCGATTCTATATTCACAGGACATCTGGTCATAGGCAATCCGACCAGTTGTTCATCTCCTTTGCCAAAATGAATTTGGGTAAATCGGTATCCAAAGTTACGTTGTCTCGATGGATCTCGCAATGTATTCTTCTGGCTTATGAAAGTTCTGGTAGGCCTGCACCTCAGGGAGTCCGTGCCCACTCTACCCGATCTATGTCTACCTCTGCTGCTTTTAGATCCAGGGTACCTTTAGATGATATTTGTTTGGCTGCCACTTGGGCCTCATCTCATACCTTTATCAACCATTATAAGCTGGATATTATCTCCAGCGGGAGAGCATCCTTTGGCTCTGCAGTGCTCCGGAACATCCTTCCATGATGGCCGCCCAAGATTCAGGTAGCTGGGGACTCTGTCCCACAGGTTGCTGCACAAATGAAGTTAACTACTTCAGGTTAAGAAGTTATGTACTCACCATAACGTTCCATCTGAGCAGATAAGCTTCATTTGTCAGCAACCATCCCCCCTCCTTCCCCCTGACCTTCGATTATTCACATTTGCTGTCTTCAGAGATGACATTTGAAATTGGTAAATCTGTAGCAGTTGCTGCTTGGGGGCAAACTTGATCTGAGGTCAGTCAGGGTTGGCAGGGGTTTATGGGTAGAGGGAGGAGCTCGGATCTAAGCTGTTGAAAACTGCCGGCTCGGATCCAAAGTCGGATCCGATACTAACAGGTTGCTGACAAATGAAGTTTATCTACTCAGATGGAACATTATGGTAAGTACATAACTTCTTATTTTACATTTTCGCACTGTAGCACACTGAAGTGCGATCTCGGGGTTGGTATATTTAAGTAGTGGGTGTGTGTGTGTGTGTGTGTGTGTGTGTGGGGGGGGGTTGCCCCCCCCTGTTTAAACTTTTTACTTTCTCTTTTTTTTAATATTATTTTTTAATAGTCGAAGATTTAACTGTTCGATCACTAAAGTTCGTTCTTTAGCGATTCGAACAGTTAAGCGTTCGAATATATACTATAGATCCATTCACATGCATGGCTTAAGGAACAACCACTGCCAGACTGTCAAATCTAAATTGTTGGACACCCTCTTGCACAAAGTTAATTTATTTGGCACTAAGGCAGAACAGGTCTTAAAAAAGATGGAAGAAAAAGCAAAATCTATGCAAACAGTTAAGGGTTTCTTATAAATCCAGCCCCCTAGGTTCAGCAGGCATTGTCCCTCTAAGCACTGGTCCTTTCCTGCTTCAATTAAACCAGCCCAGCCTAGGCCCCATGGAAACAGACCCACCCAGACAGCAACCCCAGGGAATGCAGAGATCTAAGCAGTGGACTACCTCCAGTTCAAAACCAGAGGGTTCTAAGCTACCCCCTTATGGTAAGAACTCACAATGATTCTCCTCCTCCCCCCTCTGCCCCCCTTCACTTACCCCCAGGAGGGAAACTCTCATTTCACTCAAGCACCTGGGCCACCATAACCCAAGGACCAATGGGTACTGAACATTGTGTCTCAGAGATACAAGTTTTTCTTCCGTACCCTTCCAACCCAAAAAAGGTTCCCAGATATACCTCCAAATCAGTGGGCAGAGGCTCAAAAGCAAGCCCTTTCCCTTCTCTCTATACAAGCAGTAGAGCATGTTCCTGCAGAACAGAAAGGCCAAGGCTTCTACTCCAGACTTTCTGGTGCCCAGAAAAGAGGGCACCTGGCGCCCCATCCTTGATGTATCTGTTCTAAACACCTTCCTGGTGATCCCAAAATTCAAAATGTTCACTTTCCAGCAGCTGCTGGCCATGTTCTCCAAGGATGCTTGACTAGCCATCCTAGATCTAAGAGGCCTACCTCCACATTCATTTCAGGGAATCTTGCAGGAAAAATCTCTGCTTCAGGGCAGGATCTCAACACTTTCAGTTCCCTGAGCTTCCCTTTGGCATATCTACTTCTCACAAAGCTTTTACAAAATGTCTGGCTCCGGCCACTGCATTTTGCAGACAAAGAAATATTCAAATTTACCCGTAGTTAGACTGCCTTATTCAGGCAGACTGCCAGGAAAAGCTGCTCAAGCACCTGGCCTTTGTAAAGACACTACTAACCTCCCTAGGATACAGTCAACAAAAAGAAAACCAAACAGGTGCCCACCCAAAGGATAATCTTCTTGGGAGCAAGTTTGGATGCAGCATCCCAGATGGCATTCCTTACAGCAGAGAAACAAATTTTCCTGACAACCTACTTCTCTCAACTAGCCACCAGGCCCCAGCTATCTGCAAGGAAGACCCTGCAAGCTCTGGGGTTCATGGCATAGTGCGTACTTCTCATTATTTGTGCTAGACTACACATGAGGAAACTTCAGTGGTACCTAAAGAGGCTTTGGTGTTAGCACTGTCAAGACCTGGAAACTCTTCTACCTATAATTCCTTGCCTTAGAAAGAAATTTCTTTGGTGGGCAACAGCATGCTCTTACAAGAAGGGTCTGCCCTTCTCCCCACCCCCGCCTCCCAGACCCTCACCACAGATGCATCAGACTATGATTGGAGTGCACACCTGGATGGTAGGTGCATACAGTGCCAATGCTGCCCTCAGAAAATCCCACTGCACATCAGTCAAAAAGAGATGATGGCTGTGCAGCATGTCTTCATAGATTTTAAGCCCCTTCTCTTTCTGGGGGTTCTCCTGATCAAAATCGGACAACACTGTGATGTGGTATGGTACATCAACAAGCAGGGAGGGACTCACTCCTACCTTCTATGCATGCTGGAGATGACCCTTTGGCTCACAGCCTCTTCCATGCAACTACACCTGTTAGCACAATTTCTACCAGACTCTCTCAACTCCCCGGCAGACCAGTTAAGCAGAAACCTCTGGACCCACACGAGTGGCAACTCAACAGAAGTACTTTCACCCTAATAACGCAGAAATGGGCAACCCCGAAGGTCGACCTCTCTGCCTCCCACACCAACCATTAGCTCAGAAACTTCTGCACCATGTTGCATAACTGCATGGCTTGGGAATGGATGAACTGTCCTTCCCCTGGGTCAACCTATCGGTTTATGCCTTTCCTCTCCTGTCTCTGATCCCCATGGTACTGCTCAAGATAAGGGAGGAAAAACCAAGGACCATTCTTATAGCTCCAGATTGGCCAAGACAACACTGGTACCCCTTGCTGCATAGCCTATCCCCGCTGCCTACATGGCATCTTTCTCAGATTCCAAACCTCCTGACCCAGAGGGAAGGGGAATTCCTGCATCCCAAATTGCAGACACTCATTTTGGCAGCTTGGCTTATTCCCTAACCCTGGATTAATCTGCCATTCTAAGTAAACAGGTTCTGGATCTGAGGATAGACGTCCTAGCACCAGAAAGTATTATGCAGATAAATGGAAAAGGTTCTGCATCTGGATCCAGGCTAAGGTAGCCAATATGGCACAACCCTCCATCCCTCTCATCCTGGATTACTTAGCTGACCTGTTAACACAGTGGTCTTTCTCCTCTATAGAAATTCATGCTTGTGCTGTTTCTGCTCATTTTCCCACTCATCAGCCCCTTTTCTCACACACTTTGATCAAACAATTCCTCAGAGGGGCTAGCAAATTGAGGCCCCTCCAGAAGGGCACCACCACCAGCATGGGACCTTAACTTTGTCTTGGAAAAGCTCACCCTACCCCCTTTCGAACCAGCTTCTTTTGCAGAGCTAAAATTTCTCTTCTGGAAGACTGCTTTCCTTCTGGCCATCACTTCAGCCAGAAGAGTGTCTGAGTTGCAAACGCTCATGGCTGTGGAACCCTTCATCATCTTCCATGCAGACAGGGTATCCCTCAGAACTAACCCATCCTTTATGCCCAAGGTAGTATCCAGTGTGGCTCTCAACCAATCCATTCAACTGCCCACCTTCTTTCCTAATCCCCAGAACAAGGAGGAAAGCATTCTTCACTCTAGATATGCACATACAGCTCAAATTCTGTCTGGACAGAACTAAATCCTTTAGAAATTCTGATCACTTGCTGGTTAGCTTTGCTACAGGTGTAGAAGGCAAAGCCATCTCCAAGCAAACCATTTCCAAATAGATAGCACACTTCATCCATTTTTGCTAGACAACATGGAAAGCCTCCCCCCAAGGGGGTCAGGACACACACCACCAGAGCTGCCTCCACCTGTGCAGCTTTCATAAGAGGAGTCCACACCAGATACATCTTTGAGGCTGCCACCTGGACTTCTTTTCACACTTTTACCAAGCATTACCACCTGCGCCTCTCCTCCAAATCCAGGGCAGGGTTTGCCTCTGCAGTCTTGCAGGACATCCTAGCCAGCCCCTAGTTTCCTTTGCTGCCTCCACCCATTTCCTCAGCTTTGGGAATCTACCCAAATGTGATGACTGCAATGGTGAAACACGAAGAACATAGTTCAGTTGTGTACACTTACCATAAATGTAGATGTTCAAGTGTATTCACTGTTGCAGTCCTGGTTTCCCTCCCTCCATCCCCCTTTATTCTCTTTCTTTCCTTACAAGGGACATACTGGTATTTATTTTCACTGGTGGGGTTCTTCCACCAGCACCTGGACTCCTACTTTGGGGGCTCCTGACAGGTTAGGGTAAGAAAAACTGATGGCGTCAGCTGCCTTGCTTTACATTACTGACGTCAGTCCTCAAGCGAAAGCAACAGACGCAGAAATACTAAGCCTCTGGTATTCGGTCCGGCCGAGGGCTACCCTGTCAGGGATAACCCAAATGTATGACTGCAAAAGAGAATATACTCTCTTAACATCTACATTTATGGTAAGTGCACACAACTGTACTTTCCAGGGATAGGAAAAATTATGTAGATATGTGTTGGTAAGCTTACTACAAGTGAGGATGATTGCACTGTCATGCATTTGTAGTCCACCAAAAACTGTCATTATGGACCTCAAGAATTTTTTGGCTGACATAATCAAAATATGAAACACAGGTGGCGACCATAACTTGATTTGCAACCTTGAGGGTGTATCTCTGGGACATGGAAGGAAAAATACAGTAAAAAAAGGGTAGAATTTTTTTAAAAATGTGTGGAAGACATGAATTCAGTAGTAGGAACTCAGTGTACGTATTCCCCAAGGTGGAATAACTGGGCAACACTGCTTAGTGAATTTCTCCAGGACAAGCTTTTGCACACATCTAGTAACTTTGAGATCATGAACCAATAAAAAACGAGGTAAAAATGAAGGTTGTTTTAAAGTTATTATGGAAGATAGAAATTACTTCAGAAGATATAGCTACTGAGTGGGATAAAATGAATGAAGTTAAGTAGTAGTGTATAAATAAAAGAAAGAGATGGTTATGTAATAGGAATTATTTAGATGTGCTGACAAAGGTTTAAGTACTGCAGAATAAAGGGATTCTCAAAGAACAAGAAGTGGCACAACTGCAGAGTGCCAAGGAGTATCTGGATAATATGCATGAGTTTATAAAGATTGCTCTTAAACAAATGTTTTTTTTTTTTTTTTTTTTTAAATAACTCCAGGCACAATTTTTTTTAGCGCAACAACTTTGGCAATACAAGGTAGGAAGTGTACTTGTCTAACTTAAGGAACCTATAACAAGAAAAATGACCAGAGATCCTGTAGAGGTATTGGAGATATTTCAGAAATATTATGAAAATTTGTAAAGCAGGAAAATATTATCAAGAAAGTTGAAATATTTAGATCAGGCTCAATATTTAAGATAGGAGATGAGATAAAAATGGTGAGACCATCAGACTGCAGGAAAGTGTCCAGGAACATATGGTATTCCTGTGGAAGTTAGAGAGTGAAAAAAGTGTTATACTTGGAAGGTTTTATTTAGCAGTATTAAAGGATGGGGAAGCACCAGCATCTTGGAAAAAAGCTGCAGTGACTGTAATAACTAAAGGGAGTAACAACTCGTCAGACTCCGAGACCCCTTACAATTTTAAACCACATTTAAAGTGTTTATGTACTAGATAAAGAATGGCAGAGGTGTTGCATGTATTTAGATATGGATCAGTGAGGTTTTGTGGTGGGGAGGCAAACATTTGACAATATTAATACAGCAATTATGATCCAGAGGGAAGCAGAAAGTAAGAAAACATTGTTGGTGAGTTTGGATGCAGAGAAAGCATTCAACAGAGTTAGCTGGGATTTTGAGTAGGACAGTGAAAGCATTTACATTCCATGATAAGTGAGTAATCCGGTTAAGTAGGAGGATATATGAGGGATTGGAGGCAAAAATTAAAGTGGGAGGGTTCCTCTCATAAGTTGACTGAACAAATGAACCTTGCAGGGCTGTCCTCTTTCCCCTTTTTGTTTTATATTTAGAGCCATTGGCAAAGAAAATAAGAGACTTGGAAATTTAAGGATGATATTCATATGTTAATCAAGAAAAGTTGGCTTTATTTACAGGCTATTATTTTGTAACTGATAAATCCAGAAAAGGACATCTCTGTGTAGTGGAATATTTTGAGAGTTTACATTTTTTTTTAATATACAATTAATGAAGATATAACAAAGGCTATAGCCATTAAATGATGTGCCCGCACATGAAATAGTTTAGCTGAAGATAATATGGGAAGAGACTAAAAAGATGATGGAAAAACTGTGAAACTGAAAGCTCTTTTGGATTTGGATATTAAGATGCAAGCAGTGGAAGAGTTCAATCCCTTTAGTTTATATACAGATGAGGTATATTTTTATCAGCCAGAGGAGAAGTCATCTATAATAGAGCTGAATTAATTTATCTGGGAGGGGAAGAGAGCTAGGATTAAGTGGGATAAGTGGATCCTTCCAGTAGCAATAGACAAGATGGTTTAGGATTATCTGATTTTAAGTGATATTTTAGAGCTTATACAGTTAATTCTCATATACATATCACAAGCAGAAAGTTATCATTCTAAGTGGAAAGGGATGAAAAAATAGGAGGAAATTTTAAGAAATGAGAGAATGAATTTTTGGATGCAGATCCTCAAGGAGAATAGCCATACAGAATGTTATGTATATAAAGTAGCAGAAAGTATTCTAATAATTATGTCAAGTTAAGAATGGAGAAAGATTTTGCTGATAAGGGTGACTGCTAGTGGGGTATGGAGAATAGGCAAAAGAAGGCTGGAGAAAACTGGCAAAGGAACTAAGGTATATGTGGAGCAAATAACTAGAGGGGGAAGGATAAAATGAGAGGAGGTCAAGTAGAAATTTGGACTATAGGCAAGAGACTGCCTTCCTTATCAGGGATTGATAATGGAGTATAGGCAAACAGAGAAAGGAGTGGGGAATTGTAGAGTTTTTAGTTGAATCAAGAACAGAAGCTGGTCAAGCTGTTAAAGTAAATAAAAGATAATTAGTAGGGTATATAAAGTATTGCACAATAATTATAAGAATCAAGCTGAGGAGGTTAGAAAAGAATGTCTAGAGAGAAATGGGAGAAGTATTAGAAATATTATGAAAAAGTGAAAATACTAATTAGGTCTGCTAAAGCAGCCCATGAACTTAGGTTAGCATCTGAAGCCATGAACAATTTCTTAGTTTTCTAACATAATTGAAGGGGTTGAGTAATAACACCCAAATTGCTATGAATTGTTTCATAATGACATCATCTGCTCTGACCCAGTTGACATTCCAGTATACTGTCAAAAAATTCATTGTACATTTTGACTCTTGAGATCACATCTGAAGTCCACATATCCTGGAGTCACTCTAACCCCATCCACATGCAGGTATAGTTAGTAAGCTTAATGCTTGTGTGATGTGTGGATAGCAAATTTTTTTCTAAAAGACAGAAAATGTACTGTGAGTTGCAGTTGCCTTATGGGAGTGCATGAAGGGTTTGACCACTGGTGTCCTATAGGGCTTCATGCTGGGACCTCTTCTGTTCAGCATTTACTTTTCTGATCTCCAGACCATAAACCAAAACTTCTGGTTATTGCAGAAAAAGTGCAATGTTGTCACGTTTCGTAGGCAGTCTTTCTCCCCAGCCTACAACATATATGGTACCTCACTTCAGAATGCATATGTTAGGGTCCTTGGAACATTGGTTAATGATTCATAGGTTCATACTAGGCTATCTGCCCTAGGGCATTTATAAGCCTAGCCAGAGTGTGTTTGGCTTTCGCCACCCATTTTAAATTAATTTTGCTATGCCCTTTTTCGAGGTTAGTACCT
>NC_056747.1:264748499-264816156 GCF_019279795.1 Protopterus annectens | reverse complement strand
ATAAAATATATACATATATATATATATATATATATATATGTGTGTGTATATATATATATATATATATATATATATATATATATATATATATATAGATATATATAAATATTCAAATATACCCACACCTGGAAGATTGTCTAATTCAGGCAGAAATCCAGGACATAATTTTGTAACGTCTGGCCTTTGTACAAAGGTTGCTAACTTGTCTGGGGTACACCATAAACGTAAAGAAATCACACCCGGTACCCTGTCAACAAATCATATTTCTGGGAGCAAGCTTGAATACAACTTCCCAGATGGATTTCCTCACGCCAGGGAAACAAATTAATTTGACAACCTACTTAAAACAAGTGGCCCCAAAACCCTGCTTACTGCAAGGCAAATACTACAATCCTTGGGGTTCATGGCCTCCTGCATTCTACTAATTCCATATGCAAGACTGCATATGAGGAAACTAGAATGGTATTCTAGAAAGCCTATGGTTTCATCATTCTCAGGATCTGGAAGCAATGATTCGTATCATACCTTGCCTACACCTAGAGTTCCTTTGGTGACAGAGGCTTGCCACCAAAACAAGGGACTACCATTCAACTTCCCCCTGCCACTCAAACCCTAACAAGACTCATCAGCCTATGCATGGGGGGGCTCACCTGGTAGGGAAGTGCATTCAGGGCAAATGGAACCCAAGTCAAATGCACCTGCATATCAATAAAAACGAAATGTTAGCTGTACAGAATGCTCTGACAGCCTTCAAGGACCAAATTCTTCCTGGACAATTAATGGTAAAGACTGACAACACCACTTTTATGTCGTACATGAACAAGCATGGGGGGTGGTACACATTCTTACCCCCTCTGAAGACTAGCCATGGTATTGTGGAACAGAGCCTTGAGCTACCAAGTGCATCTACAGGCTCAGTTTCTGCCAGGAAACTAAATACACTGGCAGTTGAACTAAACAGAAACCTCATGGATCCACACTAGTGGTAACTGGAACCAAGGATTTTCAACAAGTTGACAAGCAAATGGGGGAGCCCAGATACAGACCTTTTTGCCTACCCCCAGAACTATCAATTGGGCAAATTTTGCACAAGGATTCCCCACAGACACGTTTGGAAAGTGGATGCTCTGTCCTTCAGCTGGAAAAACACCTATCAGTTTATGCCTTTCCTCCTCTGCTTCTGCTCTCCAAGTTACTTCTAAAGATCAAGCAAGACAAACCAAGGACTATTTTGATTGCACCAGACTTGGCCACTCCAACACAGGTACCTCCTCTTGCGCAGTGTGTCGTTTGGCCACATGGCACCTGCCTCAGATGTCTACCCTGCTGTCTCAGCAGGAGAACCAGATTCTGCACCCTCATCTTCAAACACTGGAACCTAGCAGCCTGGCTAATTACCTAATCTCTCCTTTACCATCCCTCAGTATACCATTGATGGATATCGTTTGAGGCAATGAGGCCTAGTACTAGAAAATCTTATGATGGAAAAGATTCTGTGCCTGGAACCAATCTCAAGGGAAGAGCACAGCAGTGCCCAATTTACCTCAGATTTTACAATACTTAACTGAGATGCTTCACAAGGGCCTGTCTTTTTCCTCAATAAAAATTCATGCCTCAGACATTTCAGGTCATTATAACACAGAACCTCCCCTCTTCTCTCATCCACTGCTTAAGCAGTTCTTTAGACAGGCCAAATATTTAAGAACACCCAGGAGACCTCCATCTCCAGCCTGGGACCTTAACTTTGTTATTGGAGAAACTCACCCTTCCTCCTTTCGAACCAGCTGCTACTGCAGATTTAAAATTCCTTTCTTGGAAAATAGCTTTCTTTTTAGCAATCACTTCAGCAAGAAGGGTATCTGAATTACAGGCCCTTATGGCAGTGGAGGCTTTCGTCATCTTTCATGTGGACAGGGTGTACCTCAGGACCAATCCCTCTTTCATGCCCAAAGTGGTATCCACTGTGTCCCTTAGTCAGGCCATTCATTTGCCAACCTTCTTTCCTAATCTACAGAACAAAGGGGAACGGATACTGCACTCCTTAGATGTGCATAGACAACTTCGATTCTACCTGGACAGGACTAAACCTCAAAGGAAGTCTGAACTGCTGGTGGCATTTGCTGCAGGGACAGAGGAAAAGGCTATTTCACAGCAAACCCTTTCTAAATGGATAGGCCATTGCATTCATGTCTGATATAAGCACCATGGAAAACCTATCCCACAGGGGATCAGACCCCATTCAAACAGGGCTGCATCTACCTCTACAGCCTTTCTCATGTGTACCTACCAGAGACATTCTAGAAGCAGCTACCTGGAGTTATGTACATACTTTTACCAAGTATTACCTTTTGCCAATTTTCTCTAAATGAAGAGCTTGCTTTGCCACTGCAGTCTTGCAGAGCCTTCTAGCTGGTCTTAATGCTAGCTAAATTCCTCCTCCCATCCTTAGTTTTGGGAATGTACCCAAATGTGATGACTGCAATAGTGAAACACTAAGAACATAGTACAGTTGTGTACACTTAACATAATTGTAGATGTTAGAGTGTATTCACTGCTGCAGTCCTGGTTACCTTCCCTCCAGCCCCCTGACTTTTTTTGGCTATACCTCTTCTCTCCTTTACTATGTTTAAAAGCTTTTTGGTGTATTTGCTTTTTTTGGGGGGTATATCCTTGTATATTTATAGATTTAATCGCTTCCAATTAGGGGGGCACGTGATGTCTGGGGCAAAAATAACTGATGTAATGGCGTCTGCTGTATGTTTTATACCCCTGACAACCTGATGTCACAGAAGAGGACATAGCAACTGATGCAGGACCCAAGACTTTGTTAATCAGGCTGACTGAGGGCTACTGGAAGCAAATAACCCAAATGTGATGACTGAGACAGTGAATACACTCTAACATCTACATTTATGGTTATTGTACACAACTGTACTTTTTTGGTCCCCCTTTGGACAGGACCCATTTGACTAAGGGATCCCCAGTTGATGCCATGGTGGTGGCAGCTGCCATTAAGGAGGAGCTCTCGCAAGAGAGCTCCACTGTCCACCCTCCTGAGAATCCAGGACTATGGACCGTTTTGGGAAGCGGGTGTACACTTCATGGCACACCTTGATTAGGCTGCCGTAAGACCTGGTTAAGGAGGTCGTCAAGTCTACCCCTGGGTTTATGTTGACAGAGGACTAAGTGTTTTTTAGAATGGGAACCCTGGCTTGTATTGCTAACACCTCTATTAGTCTCTCCTCCCATGCTACCGAGGGTGCCACTAGAGCTGCCGGTACAGGCATTGTCATCGGGCGCCATGCCTGGCTCAGGTATTGTGCCTTTTCGGAACCCTTAAAGACATCTTTTACGAATGCCCCGTACAACGGTTCCTCCCTTTTTCAGTAAGTCACAACTTAGTCCAGCGTGCATTTAATAGTGTATTATTGTAGTGTACTCTGTTAGGGGGTTATCCCCACCAGGTCATGTGAAAGCACATTTCACCAGATCTAGGACTACTTCAGCAGCACTTTGGTCCAGAGTTTCGTTGGATGATATCTGCTCTGCGACCACTTGGGCTTCATCTCATACCTTCATTTTGCATTGTAATTTGGACATCAAATCAGGGAATAAGGCATCCTTTGGCTTCGCCGTACTCCGCAACATCTTTCCATGAGGGCCCTCCAAGTATTTATTAGCTTGGGACTTTGTCCCACAGTTTGAAGATCATTGACGACAAGAACTTCAGATAAAGAAGTTATGTACTCACCATAACGTTCCATCTGAGTTGTTGCTCTTCATTTGTCTTCAATCATCCCTCCCTCCTTCCCCCTGCCTTGCTTAGACTGGTGGTCTGACGAGTAGAGGATGTGGTCACCTCCTACATGCCTCTTACCCCCCTCTCTCTTTTGCTTATGCAGATGTCTAGTATGGGATAACTTGTTGGGTTGGGTGTGGAAACTAATTAGGCAGCAAACGTGATCTGAAGGGAGGAAGGAGACTAGCATTATGGGTAGAGGAGGAGCTTTGAGCTTGAATCAGGTGCTGGATATTCGGCTGAGTCAGGTCTGTGATGAATCCGGAAACCCACAGGTCTGAAGACAAATGAACAACTCTGATCGCTGCGGTGAGTACATAACTTTTTTTTCTAGCTTTACTTACATCAGCAAGCAACAAGTACTAATTTGTTAAACTGGTATATTTGGATAAATACCTTCTTTAAAATTCCAGCCCTTTGTCGGTAGGTTTATAGAGATTTAACATCCAAAGTAAAAAAAAAAAGTTAAATTTGTAGTTTTTTTAAAAAGTCCCAGGCATCTTTTATATAACTATCCAACTCTTGAAGTAAAGGGTTAAAAATTGTGTCTAGAACTTGAGATCTCATCAGTAACACTCCCTGAGGCTGAAACAACAGGCTTTAAAGGTGGTGGAAAAATTTGACTATGTATCCTAGGTATTACAAAAAAGGTACACCTAATCTGGGACCGTTAATATTGATAAACTGATAAATGTCTAGAGTAGTTGAACCGTTAGATAAATCTAGCAGTATTTATGATGATGTTTCTTTGCTTTGCAACCTGCTAGAATTTTTTGTGCCATCTGCTAATTTTCCAGAAGCTGGTAGTGCCACTTTTGCATTGTTTTGCTATTGTGACTGCTGTCTTGGCCTCTGTTAACCACCAGTATTCCTTCTTAATCTAGTCTCTCTTACATCTGTTTCTTTTCCTGCAATCTTTTTTATATTGCTCACTTCCTTGACATCTGCATTCCACCACCAGCCTTCCTTTTGTACCTTATTTCCATACTGGCTCTGTCACATATCTGGTCTGTAGTCCTTGCGCATACTGTTTTGAAATACTGCCATTCTTAAACTGCACCTTTTTCCCCCTGTTCCTGAGGTGCTTTCATTTCCGTCAACTTCCAGGTCTTTAGTGTAGTCCCTGTTGTCCTGAGAACTTTTTCTGACCATGTGATTATGTTCAGGAACTGTGGGGCCAGCAGTTTCACTGGGAATGACTTTGCAGATGTTCTTCGTGTTTCACTGTTGCAGTCATTACATTTGGGTAATCTGATGGCAGGTTGCCCTCAGTCGGCCTGAATAACAAAGTCTTGGGTCCTTCGTCAATTGCTGTCTCCTCTTCCATAATGTCAGGTCGTCAGGGGTATAAAACCTGTAACAGACGTCATTTTAATCAGTCTTTCTTGCCGCGTGGTGCCTGAAGCAGAAGCAGTTTGCAAGTGCCGGTCAGCCAATTCCTGAAATTTTCGTTTTAGTTTCAGAACTGAAGTCTTTAAACTAAAGCTAAGTACCCCGTTGGGGAAACTTTTTGTTGCTCCTTACTGATGTTGGTAAAAGTTAATAATTGTATTACTTGTGGGAAGCAAATACCTCATAAAGATTTTCGTTTGCACTGTATTCCTTACCTAGGCCTTGACCACAACGTGCCTTGCTGTCAGATTTGTGCTAAATTTAACCAACACACTATTAAGCATCGGTATATGTTTGCTTCTAAATACCTTTGGTTCAATATTTAACTATCCTGAAATGTCTGTTGGCAGTGAGACTACCGGAATTCACAAAAAACGCAAAGAAAAAGACAGACCATTGAGCTCCAAAACAGATGGCAAATCTCCTAAGCCAGTCGCTGGTACTCAGTGAGATGCTTTCGCAGCCCCTGATGCCCGCTACTTTTGAGTCGCAGGCCTCTACAGAGACCCATTCGGAGTCTGGTATGCCGTGAAATTCTTCAAGTATTGACCCCGTGGATGTCTCTCCCTTGGATGGGTCCGGAGCCGCTGAAGAGGCACCGGCTTCTGAGGGTGTTTTCAGCTTAAAGTTTTGTATATTAAACAGACGCCATCATCAAAAATAAGGCCAAAACCAACTTCGATGTCTAAAAAACTGAAGCATGTTTCACGTGCTCAGGCCCCTATGCCTAAAAACGATTAAAATGGCTGAATATTTAATTACCTTGATCAGGGGTTCCCAACCCCCTCCTGCTAAGAGGCCTAGGCAAGGCACTTATTATGAATCTTCAGATCAGGTTTCCATTTCTTCTGATCAGGAATTTTCTATTCCCCCTTATGTGGACTCTGATGCAGAAGAATCCATCCCTTCTGCTTCTCCTCCTGAGGATTTCTCTTTTGGCGAGACTTTGCATATCAACTCATTCCCTCCAGTACAGCTCTTTTGAGTGTGTACCTTTAACTCCAAGTGGGCGTGGCTTCAGCCTTTAAAACATGAAGTTATCACTTTACAATTCAAAGAAAAAGTCATTGACATAGGTCAAACATCAATACAATTGTGTTTTCCATCATGTATGATTCAAGATAAAATATTCTGATACCTTGTATGTAGCATAGTTTTGCAATTATTAATGCAAATATGAACAAACAATATTTGATGCCTTGAGGCGCAGTAGGAGGTAACTGCAGATGCACCTGGAGACTTCACTCGGATGTAATGAGTTAAGGGAGCATTTTCATTGGGAGAGTCAGGATTTTTCAGAATCCAAAAAGAGGCTTAGGGATTTTCTTCTTCCTCAGCATAGGCCTTTGGCTATACCTCCTGTTTTAGACATTGTTGATGTTTTCTCAGAATCCAGCATGGCTCCTGATTCCCTGCCTCCGGCTCCTAGTAAGCCAGACAGATATTACAGGGTTCCTGACTCCCACAAGTTTCTTTTCAAACATCCTACTGCTGGTCCTGAAACAATTTCTCAGGGTCTCAAGGGTGTTAAGGCTTCTTCTGCTAAAAATCATACCCCTTCTGATAGAGAATCTAAGGCGCTGGATAGATGGGGTAAGAAGGTTTATACGTCTGCAACCCTGGCAATCAGGGCTTTGAACTGTCAATTTCATATGCTTAAATATCAACAGCATGTTATGGGCTTATTGAAACAGAAAATGTTGATTCAGAGTTACAGGATTTATTGCATTCAGCTTAACAAGTTGGAAAGCATACTTTGCAATGTCGTTTTGATTCCTTGGAGGCCTCTTGCAGGGCTGCCGTAACTGGATCTGTGATAAGAAGGCATGCTTGGCTCAAGGAGCAAAATCTGCCTGATCATGTTAAAGCTAAATTGTTGGATGCTCCTTTACAGCAGGACAGTCTGTTTGGTAATAAGGCAGAATAAGTTTTGAAAAAGATGGGAGACAAAGCTAAGTCTATGCAAACTGTAAAAGATTACTTGCAAGTGCAGCCACCCAGGGTCAGTAGGCACTGGCCTACAAAGAATTGGTCCTTTGCAGTACCCAACAGAGGTGCTCAGGTCAAACCCAGACACTCCAAAGGCTCCAGGTTTCAGTCGCAAGTATCTTGCAGGACAAAACAATGGGGTGCCTCCACCTCCAAATCAGGAAGTAGCAAAGCACCACCCTACAGTAAACAGTCTCAATGACTTTCCTCTGCCATTTCCAAGCACAAATCTTTTGGCAGCCCCTTTGGGGGGGGGGGGGGGACTAGCACTTCATGCTCAAAATTGGCATCTAATTACCTAGGACAAGTGGGTTTTAAATATAGTATCCCAGGGATACAGATTTCCTTTCCACACGTTGCCAATTCCAAACGGATGGCCAGATCTGCCACCAAATCAGTGGGCTGAGGCCCAGAAACAAGTCATGTCCCTCATGGATATGGGGGCTATTCAACCAGTACCAGAAAAGGAAAATGGACGAGGTTTTTATTCAGGAATTTTCGTGTTACCCATAAGACAAATCATGGCATCCAATTCTGGACTTATCCATTCTAAATACTTTCTTGGACATTCCAAAATTCAAGATGCTGAATCTACAACAGCTACTGCCTATGCTAGGCAAGAATGCCTGGTTGGTAACTCTAGACTTAAGAGGCTTACCTACATATCCCAATCAGGGAATTTTGCAGGAGATACCTCCGCTTCAAAGCAGGCTATTTGCATTTCCAGTTCTCTGCACTGCCCTTTGGCTTATCTACTGCGCCCAGGGTCTTTACAAAGTGCCTGGCACCAGTGATCGCATTTTGCAGACAAAAAAAATTCAGATTTATCCTTATCTGGACAATTGTCTATTTCAGGCAGAGGACAAGGACACTCTTCAACATCTGGCATTTGTAAAAAGGCTTCTAATATGCCTTGGTTACACCATAAACGAAAAGAAATCATAAACTGGTACCCTCTCAAATAATTACATTCCTGGGTGCAAGCTTGAATACAACTGCCCAGATGGCCAGACAAACAAATTCAATTGAAAACGTACTTCAAACAAGTGGCCACAAAAACCCAGTTGTCTGCAAGACAAATTCTGCAAGCTTTGGGGTTCATGGCATCCTGCATTCTACTAATTCCATATGCAAGACTGTATATGAGGAAACTTCAGTGGTACCTAAAAAGCTTATGGAGTCAACATTGTCACAGCTTGGAAACAATGATTCCTCTCATTCCTTGCCTGCAACAGGAGTTCCTTTGGTGGGCAGAGGCCTGTCACCAAAGCAAGGGACTGTCATTCATTCTATCCCCTGCCACCCAAACCCTGACTACAGATGCATCAGACTATGCTTGGGGGGCCCATCTGGCAGAGAGATGCATTCAGGGCGAATGGAGCCCAAATCAAATGCACCTACATATCAACCAGAAAGAAATGCTAGCTGTACAGAATGCTCTGACAGCCTTCAAGGACTACTTTAATCCAAGACAAACTACTGATAGACTGACAACACCACAGTTATGTGGTACATAAACAATCAGGGGGGTACCCACTCCTACCCCCTTTGCAGACTAGCCATGGCCTTGTGGAACACAGCCTTGACTTACCGAATACATCTACAAGCTCAATTCCTGCCATGAAAGCGAAATACTCTGGCAGATGACCTAAGCAGAAATCTTATGGACCCACCCGAATGGAAACTAGATCCACAAATCTTCAGCATGTTGACATGAAAATGGGGGAGCCCAGACATCGATCTTTTTGCCTCTCCCCAAAACTGTCAGCCAAATTCTGCTCAATAATTCATCACAAAAAAGCTTGGAAAGTGGATGCTCTATCCTTCAGCTGGAAAAACCTATCAGTATATGCCTTTCCCTCTCTGCCTCTGCTCTCCATGGTTTTACTGAAAGTCAAGACGGGAAAAAACAAAAATGATTCTGATTGCAACAGACTGGCCTCGCCAACACTGGTACTTGCTTCTAAGGAATATGTCACACCTTCCTCCTTGGTATTTGCCTCCGACACCTCATCTATTGTCTCAGCAGAACTATCAAATTCTACACACACAGTTCCAAACTCTGAATCTTGCAGCATGGCTAATCAACTAATTTCACCAGTCACATCTGTCAGTAAATCTGTGATGGATGTCATTTTGGAGGCTAGAAGGCCTAGTACTAGAAAATCTTATGCTGGTAAATGGAAGAGATTCTGTGCCTGGAACCAAGCACAAGGCATAAACACAGCAATGCCCAATATTCCTCCGATTCTGCAGTATTTAACGGAGATGCTTCACAAGGGCCTATCTTTTTCTTCTGTAAAAATCCATGCCTCTGCCATCTCGGCTCATTACAATACAGAGCCTCCTCTCTTTGCTCATCCCCTGCTAAAGCAGTATCTAAGGGGCCAAAAATTTGAGACCTCCCAGGAGAGCACAGACTGCTGCATGGGACCTCAATTTTGTGCTGGAAAAACTCACCCTACCTCCTTTTGAACCATCTGCTACTGCAGAGACGCAATTTCTTTCTTGGAAGACAGCCTTTCTTTTAGCAGTCACTTCAGCTAGAAGGATTTCAGAAGTACAGGCTCTCATGGCAGTGGAGCCTTTCATTATCTTTTATCCGGACAGGGTGGCCCTCAGGACCAATCCTTTTTATGCCTAAGGTGGTATCCAGTGTGACTCTTAACCAGACCATTCATCTGCCAACTTTTTTCCCAAATCTGCAGAACAAGGGGGAGCGGGTTCTGCATTCATTGAATGTACACAGACAACTAAGATTCTACTTAGGACAAAATCTCTAAGAAAGTCTGAGCAACTACTGGTGGCATTTCTGCAGGGTCGGAGGGGATGGCTATCTCAAAGCAGATTATTTCAAAACGGATAAGCCTTTGTATTCGTTTCTGCTACATGCACCATGGTAAACCTGTCCCCAAGGGGATCAGATCCCATTCCACCAGGGCTGCATCTACTTCTGCAGTTTTTCTCAGAGGGGTTTCTACCAGAGACATTCTAGAAGCTGCTACTTGGAGCTCAGGTCATACGTTCACAAAACATTACCATTTACCTCTTTTCTAAATCCAGGGCAGGCTTTGCCACTGCTGTCCTGCAGGGCCTTATAGCTGCTCCTAATGCTGTATAATTCCTTCCTCCCATCCATAACTTTGGGATTCTACCCAAATGTAATGACTGCAAATGAATACACTCTAACATCTACATTTATGGTAAGTGTACACAACTGTACTTTTCTGACTCTGGCTCATTGCCCTTCCCTTACTAGGCGGAAGTCTTCATGAATTGAATGTTGGCCTCTCGTGTATATGATCTTGACTATCTTATGCTGAACCTTGTGTTGGTCATAGTCATTTATTTTTGCCAGATGGAAGTCTAGCATGACCTGTTCTTTAATCCTGTTTGACCCACCTATATGGTGCCAGTCAGTCCTCATATCCTTTTCTGTATTTCCCAGTATTAATATTTAGGCTCCCCAGTTATCAACAACTCATGTTGTCCTGCTGTGACTATTGGTAAACAGCCCCTGATTTGGCATGGCAGGAGTAGAGTCACACTGACTTTTCACATACACAACTGCAGTCAATTCTCAAGGAAGGCTGGCAGAGTTCTTCAGTTTCCCATAGCTTTCTTCCTGGCACGGTAGTACTGCTACCATTCCGGATATGGGCAGAGACCATGAGCACCAGTTACCTGACATTCTTGATTTAGCAAGACATATTAGTATTTCACTGGTAACACACTTAAGCAATCTGAATAAACTGGAGAACAGTGCCATAACTTTGCCATCCTACAATACTTGGCACCTCTTTTCAGCTAAAACTGCACAAATAATGAATACCAACAGCAAGGTCTTTAGAAGTGAATAAGTGTTATACACTAAAGAAAACTTGAGCTAATACAGGTTAGATATATTGAAGTCAGGCAGTACAGAGAATGTGAAAATAGCAGTTAGTTTTACAGACGGAATGTGCAGAGAGAAATCTGATTGACTGTTAAATACCTTTACAGGAGAAATAGTGGCCTTAAATATCTTAGGTTTGGAAAAAAATACCAGACAAAATTCAAAAACCCAAAGGAAAGACTGGTACAAGATAAGGGTGTTCCCTGCTTTCATTTTTTTTCTGTTTTGTTTTGTGTAATGAATGGTCGAGATGTTAAATGATAGTCAACCATGACATGACAGCAGTTTGTTTATTACTTTGAGGCAAATTTCCTTTTCCAGTGTACTACACACAACTCTACCAAGCATTCAATTCAAATTTGTCTGAATAAGAGCAATGCTTTGAAATTTTTTTTTAATTAACCCTATCTCTAACTTTGCATCTTTCCTTCATAAAATCCCTATCCATAACGTTACCACTGTACAAGATGGCTTGGACACTCCTCACCTGATCACACAATAATAACTCTGTCTTCTTTACTGACCTTGACTCTAACCCTAACCTCCACAGAATTCCATGCACACTCAATCTGCCCTTTGCCCTAACCCTAAAACATGCAAACTAAATCTATCACGTTAATTAACCCTTACCCCAATACTAAAACATGTACACTTGCACACAAACTCCCACCCTTTTCACAAACGCAGTAACCTTTGTTGACCAACCCAGAAGTAGCCCTATATGATCATGCAAACAGTCTTTCACACAGAAAGAGCTGCATTTCACTTCACTTGGTTGCCATTCACTTGTGTGACTAAGTGTAACCTTTTTTACCTCATGCTACAGATTGCTTAAGCAGTAAAAAAAAGTTTAGTATCTAAAGAATAATGTGGTGATTAGTCATGGAAGCAGAAGCAAGTGGATTTTAACTTATTTCCACAGAATCCATCTGTTATCTGATTCTTTACTTTCTCCAGGAACCTACAGGAATTTTTTTAAAGGTGTAATTACACAAGATTATTTTAGTGAATCATGAAGTGCAATGGATTAGCAAGGAGGAAGTAAGGATAGCTATGAAGAGGATGAAGAATGGAAAGGCTGTTCGTCCAGATGGCATACCTGTGGAAGCAAGGAGGTGTTTAGGTGAAATGGCAGTGGAGATTTTAACCAGATTGTTTAATGAAATTTTTGAAAGTGAGAGGACGCCTGAGGAATGGAGAATGTGTTTTGGTACCGGTTTTTAAGAATAAGGGTGATGTGCAGAGCTGTAGTAACTACAGAGGGATTAAATTGATCAGTCACAGCATGAAGTTATTGGAAAGAGTAGTGGAAGCTAGGTTAAGAAGGGACGTGATGATTAGTGATCAGCAGTATGGTTTCATGCCGGGAAAGAGCAGTACAGATGCAATGTTTGCTCTGAGTGTGTTGATGGAGAAGTACAGAGAAGGTCAGAAGGAGTTGCATTGTGTTTTTGTAGACTTAGAGAAAACATGACAGGGTTCCTAGAGAGGAGTTGTGGTATTGTATGAGGAAGTCGGGAGTGTCCGAGAAGTATGTAAGAGTGGTACAGGATATGTACGAGGGTAGTGTGACAACGGTGAGGTCTGCGTTGGGTGTGACTGATGCTTTTAAGGTGGAGGTGGGATTACATCAAGGATCAGCTCTGAGCCCTTATTTGTAATGGTGATGGACAGGTTGACAGACTAGATCAGACAGGAGTCCCCGTGACCTATGATGTTTGCAGATGACATTGTGATCTGTAGTGAGAGTAGGGAACAGGTGCAGGAGACCCTGGAGAGACGGAGAAATGCTCTAGAGAGAATAGGAATGAAGGTCAGCAGGACTAAGACGGAATATATGTGTGTGAATGAGAGGGACGTTAGAGGAATGGTGAGGATGCAAGGAGTAGAGGTGGCGAAGGTGGATGAGTTTAAATACTTGGGATCAATAGCTCAGAGTAATGGTGAGTGTGGAAGAGGTGAAGAAGAGAGTTACAGGCAGGATGGAGTGTGTGGAGAAGAGTGTCAGGATTGATTTGTGATAGACTAGTACCAGTAAGAGTGAAAGGGAAGGTCTAGAAGAGGGTAGTGAGACCAAGCTATGTTTATAGGGTTGGAGACAGTGGCATTGACGAAAAGGCAGGAGTTAGAGCTGGATGTGGCAAAGTTAAAGATGTTAAGATTTGCACTGGGTGTGACGAGGGTGGACAGGATTAGGAATAAGTATATTAGAGGGGTCAGCCCAGGTTGGAAGGTTTGGAGACAAAGCTAGAGAGGCAAGATTAAATAAGATGCCAAGGATAAAGCTAGCAGGTAATAGGAAAAGAGGAAGGCCTAAGATGAGGTTTATGGATGTGGTGAGAGAAGAGACATGCAGGTGGTGGTTGTGACAGAGCAAGATGCAGAGGACAGGAAGAAATGGAAACAGATGATCCGACGTGGCGATCCCTAACGGGAACAGCCGAAAGAAGATTATTTTAGTTTCTTTCCTACACAGAAGGTCAGTAGATTAGCTTCTAGTAAATTCTCTCTCCCTTAAATCAGTTAACTGCTTGCATACAAGTGACTGATGCCTCATTCTGGAGAGCTGTTGCTGTGAAGTACTTTAATGCATTTTATGTTCCTTGGTTTTCCTCCCTGAAAACCTACAAAAGACTATATGCAAACAGTTAAGTCTTTCTGTGAAATTACAGGAGGATGTAGTTTATATTTCATGTACAGGCTTCGTGCATTTCTCTCATAGGATTTTACACTGAGGTTACAGTGTTGCATGTTTTTTCCTGCCACAGGAAATACGCACATTGCTTTACTTACGTGACCAATATTGAATAAGAGAAAAAATGCATTGCATGTTTAAATCAGTTTTCTCGAACCTGCCTCAGCACCACAGTATCTATAACTATTCTCAGGCTGTCTTGGAAGGAGGTTCCTGGGCATCACAGCACATGTTTTCCAAATAGCTTGTCGCTTTCATGTTGGTACACGAATAAACAAGTCTTTGTGGGTTCTGTTTAAGCAGCTTCTGTTTAAGTAGCTTTATTATATACAAACACATCACTGTAGAGGCTTACTGACTGTGACTTGAGTAACTTGTATACAAACTAACAACTGAGGTCATACATGCGCACACTCTGCCTGCTTCTACAAAATGGCACTAGAGATTGCACATGTCTGGAATTTATACGTGCATACACAGCCTCACATGCTTCTTAAAGGTGTGTAGCACACACAAGTTACATTCTGATCTACATTTTTGATTGGGCATCTCCAGGAATAGAGCAGGGTTTTGTTTCAACCATTCTGCAAGGTATCTTGCAGCCTGCTGAACAGTGATTCTTCTCTTCTCTGAAAGCTTAAGTTTTGTGAATCTTCCTGAATGTAAGCAAGATTTTAGCAGTGATCTATATGATTAAAGTGTAATGCATTTGTCTCAGGTTTTTCATGTGATAATTATTGAAGTATGATCACTATTGCAGTCAAGTTTCTCTCCTTCCTTTGATTTCTTTTGGGCATTTGAGGAGGTCTGGGGTTGATTTCTCTATCACCTTCCACCTTATAAAATAGTTTGTGATGTAAAATGCTTGCAACTAGGATTGTGTCGATGTGGTTAGTTTTTGTTTATATAAATGTATGAATGTATGATTGCTTATGCCATAAGTGATGGTTTAATAAGGATATTTCTTGTTTAAAAACAATAAAATTCTCAAAGCTGTAGTTTAGGACACTTGGGAGGGCTTGGAGTCTGCACTGTCTTCTGCAAGCAAGTTTCCTACCGGTTTGTTATTTTGTGTTCCAACTATTAAGAAATGCAAGTCTTACTTCACTTTTAACTCTGAACTGTTGGGCTGTGCCAGAAGTAGGTCCATTTTGGATCAGCCTACTTCCTAGAGAAATGTGCGTACATAGATTTATACATTCATATTAGTTTATAAGGAAAACATAATTATTTTGTTGACTTGGATTGAACTACCACTGAAAGGGAGTGGAGTTAATATGAATGTCAACATTTGTACTCTCATATTCCAACACATCATGTACAGAAACTAAGATGTAGAAAGTTAGACCTCTCTAGACTGATGCTCAACCTGTTGCATACCTTTGCTGAAACTTGGACTTTTAAGACTGCAGTCCTCACCAACTAGGCAGAGAGAAGCAACTCTTTGAAATTGAAAATAGAATCACTTCAGACTACTAAAGGAGTAACTTCAGAATGGCACTGTTGGAGTGGCCTTAGTATGTTCAGTTACATTCTTCCTAATGGCTAGGTGCTTTTCAGTTTAGTCCCTCCAGCATTATTGACCTTTACAACCCCCCCCCTCCCCATTTGCTTTACCTTTCTGGTTTAACTGTGTGATCTGATGTCCTTTTCATTCTTCATTAATGGAGTTTGGATCTGATCCGACTCCGCTGATGCACTAGATTTCCAATCCAGCTGTCAAGCTCCTCCCTCTACCCATAATGATCTGATGTCCTCCTATTCCTGTTTTGCAGTATTCATACTGTGGGATTTCCAGCCCTCTGGCGATCTGATGTGGGCTCCTATATGAAAGCTTAAGCCTGGATGCTGTAGGTGTGTGGGGCGTCACACGTAGGGCCATAAACCAGGGACTATACATGTAACGTCTGCATGCATAGACCTCAGAACTTTTCAGCTGCAGATGGCATATGCTTTGACCATTCCACTCCTTAGTTCGAAGACTTCAAAAAAGATAAGTACCCCTTTGGGGTTTTTGTTTTTCTTACTACTTGAGCTTGGTTGCTGTAGGTTTTGTTTCAGCTATTTAGCTGATGTCTGAGAAAAAGAGCTAATGTAATTCCGGGCGTCGGATACCACATAAGGATTCACACAAGTGCGTGTTTAAGTAGTTGAGGAGCACGACCATAAGGCCTGCTCCATTTATCAGTCATTTGTACCAAAAACCCTTCACAGCTGTCTGGCAGCTTTAAATTTGTATAACACTCTTGCTCGCAGGATGGATCCCGAGTCGGCCACCCAATCCAAACAACCGAGGAAGAAGGCCAAGGTTTCCAGGCCTTCTCCCATTGCTGCTCCACCATCGGATGTCCCACTGACTACTGATTTAGGGGCAGAGGAGAGCCAATTCTTCCATCAGCTTCAATGGGTCCTCTGGAAGAGGCTGTTACTGCAGCTACAGAGAGCACATCAGCCGACCCAGACGTCATCCTCAACAGACGAGGGGGAACCAGTACTTGGGCAGTCGACCGAGATGACTCCTGCTGCAGCCCAAACCTCTGTTACTAAGCCAACGCCAACTAAGAAAAAAAAAAAAAACACGAGCCCTATGCCTCAAGCCAATCCAGATTGGGAGATGTTCACCAGTTCCTTGCTGCAGGCCTTTGTGGCCCTTAGGCCTACAGACCCTGCCCCTACAGACATTCCAGTGCTGAGCCCTAGGCCAGCCTCTGCTTCTTCCCTCCCTTTAATCACTACTCAGCAGGGAGAAGAACTTGGAACAGTACAATTCTTCTTCTGAGGAATCTGTGTCTCAAATTGCTTCTCCTCTGGATTATTACTACCCAGACGAAGACTGTATTGAGGGCGATTCTCCTCCAGAGAATATTTCATTTGGGGAAACTATCAGAAAAATGAAAGAGTACTTCAAGTGGGTTACTACCTTGATGACAGATTCCCCAAAAAGTTATTTTGTGCTTCTGCAGTTAATCTCCCTCCCCCTCAGTTATTCTTCCAGTTCTACCAGCCTTTTTGGATGCCTTTAATTCAGCCTCCAAGAATCCAGATTCTCAACCATATGCTCCTAAAAGGCCGGATAGATTTTATAAAGTTCCAGATGAACAGAAGTGTCTAATGAAACCTCTCGTGGCTCACCCTGCAGTCATTGCTCTGTCTCCTGATAGACAGTCTAAGCAATTAACCTCTGCTTCCCTTTTGCCCACAGACAAGGACAGCAAGACCATGGACCGAATGGGTAAAAAAGTATATATCTCAGCCTTAGTCATGGCTATAAATTACCAAACACACATGGTAAAATATGCCTTGGACCTTGTTTCCCCAGGCCTCCACCTTGCTAGCTTCTACCCCTGACTGTCCCAAAAAATAACATTACATCTAAACTTTTTTTAGCTACTCAAGTAGCCAGACACTCGTTTTAAGTGCAGTTATAATGCAGTAGAACCATCAGCCAGGTTTGCTGCATCTGTATCTGTCTTGCATAGATATTCCTGGCTACGCCTCCAACCTCTACTAGAGGATTTTAAATCCAAGATAATGGATGCTCCACTAGACCACAATCTCTTATTTGTAAGAATTCAGCAGAACCTTTCAAATATCTACAAGAGAAAAGTAAAGAGCTTCAAGACATCAAGCAATTGCTGGTGTCCCCCTTCCCTCGTAAAAGGTCCTGGAGATTGCCTTGCTCCAGACCTCCTAATTCTCAGGGACCTGCCAAGCAGCCTTTTCCTGACTGAGGAGGTTCCACTTCACCGTAACTGCCGGGATCTGCTTCCTCTGTCCGCCCGCCTTACCCAATGGCTCCCCTTCTGGAAAACCATTACCTCTGATACTTTGGTGCTTTCCATCATCCAAAAAGTATAATGTTAAGTTGTCAATCTCGCCTTCATTCTTGCTGGATGGGTTCGGAGCCGATCTTCGGCTCCGACTCGGCACTTGCTTAGCTTGAGAACTCCTTTTACCAGCTCGAGGCAACCCTATATCCCATGATGCAAGGCGGAACTACCTCAGATCTCGTTTGCCGCTTAGCGAAAGAGGTCTCCTTTGCCAGCTGAGGTAAGTGATTTTCTTGGTAAAATCAGAAAAGCTATAGTTAGGGTTTTATTTTCCCCTTTTATTCATAGTATAGTCTGTAGTGAGTTACAGCCCTCCCTATTCCCTTGTTTTTCAAACTTTTATAACCTTTTTATAACCTTTAGTGTAAAGTTTTAGTTAGGCCTAAAACCCCCATTGGGTAATCCCTTCCTGTGTGTTGTGTGTAGGGGATTAATTTTGTGTGTTTGTTGGGGTTTGTGTGTGTTACTTCCTCCTAGGTCATGTCTAGGGAAGGCAAGGTCTCAGGCTTCAAGAAGTGTGACTCGTGCTGTCAGAAAATGTCTCTGACAGACGGTCACACTTCTTGTGTTTATTGCCTGGGGCCTTTGCACCTGCAGGACTCCTGTGCTTTGTGTCACTCTTTTAGCCAGAGAGTCCTGCAGGAAAGGAGGAATAAGCTTATCCTCCGTGGCTTACTTAAGCCAGAAGGTTCTCCCTCTAAAGCAGGGTCTGGGAAACCTTCTAAGCCACCGAAGGCTCAGGCTTCAGCATCCAAGCCTCCTCCGGTGGCTCCGGCTCTGTTGGAGCCGAGATCGGCTCCGGCTGGAACCGATGCATCTACCATTAAAGTAGTAGGTTCGGCACCGGCTGGTGCCGATACCTTGTCTACTGTGGCCTTGTCGGCTCCGGCTGGAGCCGACACCTTATCCAGCATCGGAGCCGAGAAACCTTCGGCTCCATCTGGAGTTCAGGGGACTTCGGCTCAGATGGCTTCGTCCCGAAAGAGATCTCTGTCCCCTTCGTTACTGTGTATCCACTCGGCTCCGGGGTCTCCTCTTTTGTCGGAGCGGAGCCATCGGAGCTGATCTTCGAGATCTTCCAGGCTGTCTGACCACGACTTGGAGAGGGTGGTAAGCAGGCTGTTGAAATCTCAGGCACTGGCCCAAATGCTCCATAGCCCGTCTCAGCAGACTTCGGCTATAGCCTCACCCCTTGAACTTCCTCCTCCGACTCCACACCAGAGTTCGGAGCCGGAGCTTCTCGGGACAGCGACGGTTTCGGTGCCGGAGCCGATACATCCTTCGGCTCAGTCGTCCTTGGCTCCAATCTCCTCCTTGAGGCCTTCCTTGGAGGGATCCGGTCGTCAGGTTTCCATTGTCGGCTCCGAGGGGGCTAGTGGCATCGGACCCTTGTCCGACCCCGCTCTCCCTCTCGGGGCTTCGGCTTTGGTAAGCTCGGCGCCGACTCGCCTCGAGCCTTCCTCTCATTGGAGCCGGGAATTCCTGTTTCCTCGGAGCGGGGATATTCCGGCCTCCCGGGGAGGGGAGCCTTTGAGGTGATGAGGAGTGTCCTGGCCTCTGAGCCTGGTCAACAGTCCATCCCTCTAGCTCCTCCCTCATCAGTGCCTGTAGACACCTCTTGCCAACCTCTTGCTCTCAGGCCCAGGGATCCATCGCCCCAGGTTTCCCCACTGGGAATTTCCTCCTCTTCCGAGGTTTCTCCTGATCCTGCAGGGGAACCCCCTCGGAAGAGGACGTGTAAGAGGAAACACACGGACTCCCCTGAGTCTACTACATCTGATACCGACTTAGATGAGTCGGAGGGTTCCCCACGATCCCCCTCTGAGGATGTCTCCTTTTCAGACATCCTTGAGCTCCTCAAACAGAGGGGGAATTGGCCCTCCATTGACCCCTCCGAGGATGAGTCGGTATACCTGGAGGCTTTTGGATCCCGACCCTCCACCTCCTGGGTGTCTCCGCCTTTCGACCCACTTATGTAGGTAGTGGCTCGGAAGGCGTGGGCGGCTCCAGATTCTGTGGAACCTGTCCCCAGGAGACCATCCAAATTCATCACGGCCCCTTCGGACAAACAGTTCCTTTCCAAAGGTGTCTCTGTGGATGCTATGGTGGTGGCGGCTGCCACTAAGAAGGAACTGGCGGATCCTTCAGTACCTGTCCATCCTCCTAACAATGATTCTAGGACCATGGACAGGTATTGAAAGCGGATGTTTTCTTCAGCGACCTTTGCTATGCGTTCGCTGAATTATCTTTGTCACTTCACCAGGCTTCAGCGAGATCTTCTCAAGGAACTTGGTGAAGTAGTCCAGGATCCTTCTGCTGCTGGGGCTCAAGAAAAGATTGCCTCGCAGCTTGCAATCCTGAATTCCATATCTAACTCCTCCATGCGGCTCATATCCTATGTGGCCGATGGAGCGAGCAGGGCCGCAGGCACAGGAGTTGCTCTTAGACGCCAAGCCTGGATGCGGCTTTGTAATTTTGCGGACCCCTTTAAGGCGTCCTTCACTAATACCCCCTTTGATGGTTCGGCTTTGTTCGGACCTCAAGTGAAGGATACCTTGACCAGGTGTGAGCAGGACGGTAAAACTCTTTCTGCCGTTGGAGTCCATTTTTCCACTCCTTCTAGACCATATCCCAAGGGTCAGAAGGGGGGGAAGATGTGGTTCCGTAAAGCCCAAGGAGCTACACCGGACGCACGTGGTCAGTTTACCCCCAGAGGCAGAGGGGGTAACAATAATAGACGCCACCCTAGAGGCAGGGGGGGGTCCTCAGAACCAGGGCAACAGGGAGTCTCTTCCTGAGAAGCCCTTTCAGCATCCCTGAGGTGTTGCCCGACTGTCCACCCTTGGAGGCAGTCGGGGGAAGGATATCACTGTACCCAGTAGCCTGGCAATCCCTATCTCAAGAGATGTGGGTACAGTCGATCATATCCGAGGGTTACAAAATCCCCTTCGAAAGGTTTCCCGTACCTCTACAATCCCTTCCAGACATCTCACCCGGTCAAAGGGATTTGGCACAACAGGAGGTTTCAAAACTCCTAGAAAAGAGCCGTCCAGACGGTGCCGCAGACCAGGTAGGATCCGCGTCTACTGAGATTCTTTTTGGTCCCCAAAAGGACGGGAGATTGGAGACCAATATTAGACCTGAGCAATCTAAACAGATTTGTCAAGAAGGCAAGATTCCGGATGGTCACGCTTCAGTCCATTCTGCCATTTCTGGGCAAGGACAACTGGATGTGCTCTATAGACCTTCAGGATGCGTACTATCACATAAAGATTCACAGACGCTCCAGAAGGTTTCTCCGCTTTCGGCTAGGGACCAGTCGTTACCAATTCAGAGCACTGCCCTTTGGCCTCACTTCAGCTCCCAGAGTGTTTACCAAATGCATGGCAGTGGTCTCAGCTCATCTGAGACGTCAATGATTCCAGGTGTTTCCATACTTGGACGACTGGCTCCTCTCCGCCACCACCAAGTGTCAGCTTCTTCAGTCCAGAGACTACACACTACAACTTTGCAGGAGTTTGGGAATTTCAGTAAATTTCGAAAAATCTTCTCTGCTGCCTTGCCAATCTATCACCTTTATAGGCGCAGAATTAAACACCGTCAAAATGTTAGCCAGACTAACAGATCAAAGAATTCTGGACATCCAAAAATTGCTCGATTCTATTGCAAAGCAACAAGATCAAAGCCAGATTTATACTGAAGGTTCTAGGTCTTATGGCTGCGGCCATTGTTCTTATACCACTAGCTCGCTTCCACATGCGTCTTCTGCAGTGGATGCTATTCACGCAGTGGTCGTACCACAGTCTTCCGATGAGGCACGAAATCTTAGTCACACAGTCGTGCAGAGCTCATCTGAACTGGTGGATATCTTCCCCTCTTCTTCATCAGGGTCGACCCTTTATTCCCCCTCCTCCAGTTGCCACAGTCACTACGAATGCCTCTCTGATCGGGTGGGGGGGGGCATTATCAGGGCAGGATGGTCCACGGGACGTGGCAACCCATAGAATACCATCTGCACATAAATGTCCTGGAGATGAGAGCAGTGCTTTTAACGTTGCAAGCCCTCAACGACTTTCTTCCCACGGGGACTATTGCAGTACAAACGGACAACATGTCCGTGGTCTGGTACATCAACAAACAGGGCGGGACCAGGTCCTATCCGTTATGTCGAGAAGCTCTCAGACTTTGGCAATGGGCGATCTCTTTTCAGCGGTTTCTGATAGCAACGCACATCCCCAGCAGGTCCAACCTATTGGCGGACAGGCTGAGCAGATCCATTCTGATGCCTCACGAGTGGTCTCTCAATCAATCTGTAGTGGATCGGATATTTCTAAAGTGGGGCACTCCTTGTTGCGATCTTTTTGCTACTCCTCAAAACAACAAGTGCCCCGATTTTTTTCACTCTCTTTCCCCTTCCAGGCCAACCCCTGAGAGACACTCTAACCCAGGATTGGCCCCGGGGACTTCTGTACGCTTTTCCTCCTTTTCCCTTGATTCCACAAGTCATTCAGAAAGCCACCGTTTTGAGAGCCAAGTTGATCCTCATTGCCCCATATTGGCCTCCACAAATTTGGTTTCCGTGTCTGCATCGTCACCTTCTGGTGCAGCCCTGGCATCTGGACCCAGTTCCGGATCTCTTGATCCACCAGTCGGGTCAGCAGCACCGGGCCATTCATTCTCTCAACCTCACTGCTTGGTTGCTCCACTTCCTTCCCTAGCCAGGCTACCGATGATTTCTGACTCAGAGACATTTTAGTGTCTTCTTTGAAGTCGTCCACTAGGACTGTTTATGCTAGCAAGTGGCGACGTTTTTCTATTTGGGCAAATTCCAAAAATATTGATACCTTTACTGCTCCTGTACATTCTGTTTTGGATTTCCTGGCGGAGGTTTTTCATTCAGGATCCTCGTCATCTACAGTCAAAGTACAACTGGCTGCTATTTCCAAGTATCATGTTGGCTTGCATGACAATAACATTGTCTCATAGATTATGCAAGGCCTTTCTGAGAGGAGTTTTTCTCCTAAAACCACCTATAAAGCATCCTCCTCCGCAATGGGATCTAAACTTAATGTTGGCATCCTTGATACTACCTCCTTGAACCATCTGCTTCATGTTCTTTGAAGTTATTGACCTGGAAAACTATATTTTTACTGGCTGTCACTTCTGCAAGAAGGGTTTCCGGGATTCAAGCTCTCTGCATTCGTTCCCCTTATTTGGTTTTTCATAAGGACAGGGTATCATTAAGAACTAACCCTTCCTTTCTCCCCAAAGTTGTGTCTCAAACCAATATTAACCAATCTATAGATCTACCAGTCTTTTTCCCAAACTATTCCGACAGAGCTGAACAGAAACTGCATTTTTTGGATGTCCATCGTCAGCTCAGGTACTATTTGCATAGAACTAAACAATTCAGAAAATCGGACCAATTATTTGTCTCCTATGCAGAAAACAGGATAGGTCTCCCAGTTTCTAAAGTGACCTTATCCAGATGGTTGACTTCCACCATTTCCTATGTGTACTCTCTCAGAGGCAAACAGCTGTCTTCTAAACCAAAAGCTCACTCAACCAGGAGTCTATCCACTTCTGCAGCTTTTCAGGATAGACTTCCCATTGATACCATTTGTGCAGCAGCTACTTGGGCTACGCCTCATACCTTTGTCTCTCATTACAAGTTGGACTTGGCCTCCAGAGATAGGGCCAGTTTTGGTTCCACAGTTCTCAAGAGTCTGTTCCATTGAGCCACCCGGGATACAGGTGCTAGAGACGCGGTCCCATCCAGCAAGAATGAAGGCGAGATTGACAACTTAACATTTAGAAGTTGTGTACCTACCATAACGTTCCATGTTAGTTGTCTTCTCTCGCCTTCTTTCTTGCATCCCTCCCTCCTTCCCCCTGGCCTGGACAGATCTTGAAGAGTTCCTATTAGGTTGTTTTCCTCCTGAGCCTTCATATGAGGACTTCTATTAGGAAATTGTATTCCTTTTGTTAGGATAGTCTTTAGCAGGGTAGGTTAGCTACCAAACGAGATCTGAGGTAGATCCGCCTTGCATCATGGGATATAGGGTTGCCTCGAGCTGTTAAAAGGAGTTCTCAAGCTAAGCAAGTGCCGAGTCGGAGCCGAGGATCGGCTCCGAACCCATCCAGCAAGAAAGAAGGCGAGAGAAGACAACTAACATGGAACGTTATGGTAGGTACATAACTTCTAATTTTCTATCTTGGAAGGAAAACCCAAGGCCAAAAAGAATTTCCTTCCCTCCAGAAAACCAGCTACATTTATTACCTGTCATATTGAAAGAACTCCTGATTCTAGGATCTATAGAGCCAGTTCCCATAGGACAGGAAGGAAAAGGCTTTTATTCCCACCTTTTCCCTAGTCCCCAAAAAGGATGGCCCTTGGAGGCCAATCCTGGACTTACCTTATCTAAACCTGTTCCTAAAGGTACCGTCCTTCAGGATGCTCTCCCTGCAAACTTTTCTACCCCTTATTCCACCAGAAGCCTTCATGGTCACTCTGGTCTAAAGGATGCCTACCTGCAGATCCCTATCAGACCCTCCCACAGGAGGTTTCTGTGCCTCACTTGGACATTCTTCACACTTTCAATTTACAGCCTTGCCCTTTGGCTTGTCTACTGCTACCAGAGTATTTATGAAGTGCAAGTCTACCCTTACCTGGACAACGTTCTTATTCTGGCAGAATCAGAATCCATCCTGCAAATCCATCTCAAATTCACAATGACTGCCCTCCACAACTTGGGCTTCACTGTCAACCTCCAGAAGTCTTCACTTCTTCCTCAACAGGACAGAGTTTTCTTAGTCTGCAGGATAAGAACAGACTTGAGATGCTTTCTCCCACTGGACAAAGTGCACTCTCTCTCTCTCCAGCCATTTTCAAAGCCTACTTACAGAATCCCATCTCTCTGCAAGACAATTTCTGCAAGTCCTAGGTTTCATGGCAGCAACCATTCCCATGCTCCCATTAGCCAGGATGCACATGAGAATATTCCAATGGTATTTAAAAAATGTATGCTCTCAAAGCCAACATTCGTTACACAAACTTATTCCCCTTCTGCCCTGCCTAAAAACAGAACTAAAGTGGTGGATTCAGCAAGTTTAATAGAACCAGAGCATCCCACTCCAACTACCCCCCCCCCCCCCATCATTCAAACCATGCACACAGATGCATCAGATTTAGGGTGGGGAGCAGAGTTCAAGGACTTGGGTACAACAACATAAGAACCCTGCACTTCAAAAACAACACATGAATGTCAGGGAAATGACAGCAGTATTACTGGCTCTCAAAGCTTTCCTTTCAGTCTTGTGAACTCATTGTGGAAGGACTAGAATATTCATCTCCGTAAGTCCACCTTTCTGCCATTTCAGCCTGCTTGCCTTTACAGCCGCCACTGCTCTCCAGACTGGACATTAAACTTTTCCTGAGACGGTCTTGCATATCAGACCACCAAGGAAACAAATTCCTCCTCCCTGGGATCTCCACTTCATACTGGCAAAACTTACCCTACCTCCTTTTGAGGCAGCAAGCGCGGTTTCACTGCAAATGTGCCCATGGAAAACCATTCTTGAACTGCAGGCCTTTATGGCCTGTCCCCCTTAACACCACCTTCCACAAGGACAGGGTGATATTGTGCACTAACCCTTCCTTCATGCCCAAAGTGGTGAATGGTCCATCTCTTGACCAGTCTGTTCATCTACCGACCATTCTTTCCCTCTCCATATAATAACGCAGAGAGGATCCATCATTCTCTGGATGTGCACATACAACAAAGATTCTACTTAGACAAAACTAAATCTTTCAGAAAATCTGATCAACTTTTCATCTTCTTCCACCCCAGGCCTCTGGGTAAGGCAGTCTCCAAACAAACAGTTTCCTCCTGGATTAGGAAATCCATTCTCTTTTGCTGCTACTCACCATGGCAAACCATTGTCCCTAGGGGTTGGAGCTCATTCCACTAGAGGAATGGCTACCTCTAAAGCCTTTCTCTAAGGGCTGGACACAGCCTCCATCATGGAAGCTGCCTGGTGTACAGTTCACACTTTCATTAAGCACTACAAGCTAAACCACGTCTCCAGAGCCAGGGCAGGATTTGCCAGGGCAATCCTGCAGGGATTTTTAGAATCCTCTACCTCTGCCCCCCCCCCCCCGCCAACCACCCATCACTCGTCCTAAGCTGCGGTACTGTCCCACAGTATGAATAAGTATAAGAATAGAGGGACATAGAATAGTTGTGTAAAGTCTTACCATAACCATAGATGTCCTTCTCTTCCATGTTGCAGTATTCCTTCCCTTCCTCCCTCCATACCCCCTTCTCCTTTTTATGGATGCCTGGTCTACACCTATGTATCCTCTCCCTACAGGCTATTCTGTTCAGCCCTGCAGGGACATTTACTCTTCAGCTTTTTTGTGCTTGTACACACTTATCTGGGCTTCACGTTCTGAGGTCTGTATTTGTTGTGTATACGTCACATTTATATTCCCTGGTTTATGGCCATACGTGTGACGTCCCACACATCTGCAGCAGCCAGGCTTAAGCTTTTGTATAGGAGCGGATGTCAGATCGCCTGAGGGCTGAAAATCCCACAGTATGAATACTGACATCTATGGTTATGGTAAGATATTGCACAACTATTCTTTCCATCCTCATTGCCCCAGATCTTGTTTTCTGCCATCAAGGTTAGATGCAAGTTTTGCTCTCGAGCATTGTAAGCAGTTTTTTCTTCTGATTAATTGTTTAAAGTTAGATAGCCTTTTTAAACTTTGCTAGTGTTTCCTTGCATCTTTCTTATTCGTTATTGCTGGAGTTAGGAATTTCTTTGATCCTTTTCTTGACCTTTGTACTAACTTTTTAGTAGCCTTCATACCGTTGTTGGTACCGTCCTTTACCTATCTGGTATTTCTTAAATACCACAGCTGGTAATTCATCCTTTTTCCTTTAAAAAAAAAAAAAATTTACTGTTTTTGCTTTCTTCATGGGCTGTTATCCTTTCAGCTATGTCAGAGTAACCAACTTGGTTTAAAAAGTGCACTTCTTATGGGCATAAGATCCCAAATTCTGATGCCCACAAGAAGTACGTTTATTGTGTGGGACCAGACCATCTTAGCACAGCCTGTTAAGTATGCTCTACGTTTAATCCCAGAGCTTTGGCTGACAGGTATAAGGTGGTTATCCTTAGAGGGTTTATTCCTTGCCTCTTCTGGAGCTCAAACCCCTTGCAAAACATCCAAATCTATTTCTTCGGAATCCATGAAAATGTTTCCTCTGAAGTCCAGAAGGGCTTCCTTGGAGCCAGTGGAAAAGATCAGAAAAATCTTGGAGCCAATCTCTTCGGAACCTGAATCTCTTAGCCTGCATTCAGATACGCAGTCATCCTCACATCTGAAGTGGTTGGCTTAGATAGTTATTTCTCCCTTGACTTCTACTACTTCAGATCCTAAGCCCTTGGATCTGAAAACTAGTACATCTCACAAAAGCCGTACTCCAGAGTACGCAGCCAAACTTATTTCTCCTTTTCTGCGCATTCAGTTATTTGAAACTCTGAAGAAATGCTCTCAAACCCCTTCCACAATGTCTTCTAGGCCTTCCATAAGTCTGAGATGGATGTGGATAGGATGATATGTAAATTCCTCAGAGCTCAGATTCAAATGGGGGTTCTGCCAACTCCATCCCGTACTGGATTCATTTGTCTACGAAGTCCATTTTCTCCGTTTGATCTGACCCATGGTTTTGGAGTCCTAGGATCTGAAATATCAGACTTTCGGTGTCTGATCTAAGGAGAGTTCATTCCTTCCTCCTTTGCAATTTCCCTGATTGACTCTGCTCTGATACCCTCTGATCAGAGCAGGTCTTGAAGCAGTGATGTCTGAGCCAGATCTAAGGGGTTGGGTTCAGCTCAGTTTTTGTTGGCTCCATTCCTTCCTCTCAGAGCTTCACTCCTGCACAGCGTGGATCCGATTCTTCTCTTGAGGCTTGGATCCAGGGGTGGCTCCAACCTACCTTCAGAAGCTTCAGCTCCGAGGCGGGATGAAAGGGTTTCCTTTGGTTCCTCTGCTTTTAAGGTGGTAGAAAGGGCTTTCTCTCTGCACAAAGAACCGTCATCTGATGTCTCGGATCCTGTCACCCCATCCCTCATTGGCTTCGAGCTCTGAGTCCTTCATATCTACTCCGCAGGGGACAGCCAGTTTTAATTAGCCTCCAGACAGTTCCACTTGAGTAACTTCCCCTCTTCCGATACCTCTCCTGAACGTCCCACAGAAGTGGTTCCTTGGAAGTGGACATGTAAAAGGAGAGATGCAGACTCCCCCATGGAGTCTCTCACAGAAGACTGTTTTGATGAGGGAGAAGGATCCGACAGACAACCACCTGATGACTTTGCCTTTGGAGATATCCTAGAAATCCTTAAGCAGAAAGGAGGCTTGTCGTTTCAAACTCCTCTTGAAGAATCAGTGTTCTGGATGCTTTTGGTGCTTGGACCATCTGTCTTTGGTGACCCCCCCTGCAGGCAACGTTATTGACCTGGTTTCTCACCGGGCATGGAAGGAGCCGGACACCACCAAGCCCATACGCAAGTGCCCAAAAAAATTTTTGGCCTCTCCTTTGGATCATTCTATCTGGAGCAGAGGAGTCCCAGTTGATGCTATGGTGGTGGTGGCAGTCGGCCACTAAAAAAAGAGCTGGCAGAGCAGAGCTCTTCTGTCCATTATCTGAACAGGGAGTGCAGAGTGTTGGACAGATTTGGAAAGCGAGCGTTCACCTCTGCTACTTTTGCTCTGAGGTCACACAATTATTTGGCACATTTTACTAGGCTGCAGAGAGTTTTGACAAAAAAACGTCACACTCAGTCTCCATTTCCATGTCTGCTGAGGATTTCAAAATGACTTCCTCTCAGCTGGCCACTCTTTTGTCTATTTCAAATGCGTTGATGAGGTCAGTCTCTCTTGCAACTTAAGGTACCTCACGAGCTGCTGGTTCAGGTATTACCATAAGGAGACGCGCCTGGATGCAGCTGTGCGACTTTGTGGAGTCCTGTAAGACAACTTTTATTAATGCCCCATTTGATGGCACTTTGGTTAATCAGTCCAGATATGCTTACCCACAGTGAGAAAGATGAAAAAAAACATGCATCTTTTTAGGAATTAAATTTTCTGCCCTTCAACAGACCTTTTCTAGAAACCAAAGAGGTTGTACGATGTGGTTCCATAAATCTCAGAGGCCTTTCCAGGATTCGCATGGGGATAATTTCTCCAGAGCCCAGAGGAAGAAATTTTAATGGTAGACTTGCTCCCTAGAGGTAGGAGGCCCACAGAACCCTGGCTTTAGAGATCCCTTTTCAGACAGGCCCCATCCAGCTCTCACTGCCTCGTTTCAACTCTGGAGGCAGTTGTGTGTTGATTTTCTTTGCACCTACTTGCTTGGACAAATATTACAGAAGACTTATGGGTGCTATGAATAATATCCAAAAGTTACTACATATCCTTTTCAAGAAATACAAAAGCTGCTCGAAAAGAGTCATCCAGGATGTCCCACCCAACCATATAGGATTTGAAACTTACTCTCAATTCTCTTTAGTGCTGAAAAAACAGGGGATCTCTGACCCATTTTGGATCTAAGCAGTTTGAACCAGTATGCGAAGAAGGCAAAGTTCCGAGTGGTCATGGTACAGTCCTTCCTGCCTTTTCTGCACAAGGGATGACTGGATGTGCTCGATGGACCTTTAGGATGAGTGCCGTCACATACAAATTGACAGACTATCCAGAAGGCACCTTCGCTTTCAGCTGGGAGCCAATTACCACCAATTCAGAGCGCTGCCCTTTGGACTCACTACAGCCCCCAGGGTGTTTACCAGATGCATGGCAGTAGTAGCAGCTCACTTGAGACTCGGATTTCAGATGTTTCCATATCTAGACAATTGGCTCCTCGCCGCCTTTTCCAGGCATCCACTTCTACAAGCCAGGGACTGTTTGCTCCAGATTTGCAACACCTTAGGCAGTTTCATTCAATCTTGACAAATCACAGCTTGCCTCAGTGCTGTAAATGGAATTTATCAGAATGCTTCTAAATACTACAACTCAAGTGGCATCTTTACCTATCCACCGTATTGCTTCTATAGGATATCCTGTACCTGGTGTCTTCTCATCCTTCTGTAGCATGGTTAGTGCTTCTAGCATTGGGGTTCATGTCAGCTGCCATAGTACTGCTTCCCTTGGCATCCTTCTTTATGCAAATTCTCCAATGAACCTTCACTGTACAGTGATACATTCTGAATGAACCCTTGTCTTTTCCAGTAAAACTCACCCCCACTTGCAAATGCCACATTCATTGGTGGATTCAGTTCAACAATCCCTGGGTGGGCCATTTGTCCTTCCGAATCCAATTGCGATAGTGATTACAGATGTTTACCAACTGGGGTGGGGGGGGGTGCATTTTGCATATCAATGTCCTAGAAATGAGAGCAGTCCTTTTAATGTTGCAGGCATTTGAAAATGTCTAGTCTTATAAATCAAACAAGGAAGAACCCAATCTTAGCCCCTGTGCAGAGAGACCATGAGAGTTTGGAAATGTGTGATCTCTTCATTCCGCTTTCTAATTGCAATGTACATTCTGGGGACAACCAGTGTGCTGCCAGACAGATTAAGCAGATCTATTCTGATCCCTCATGAGTGGTCTCTCAGTAGTGAGTATGATTTTGGGGGATTGGGGCCAACCTTGCTGCAACTTATTTGCCCCCTCCCAAAAAGTGCTGCAAGTACTTCACTCTAATCCCCCCCTCAGAGGGAGTCACTGAGAGATGCTACACTTCACGCGTGGCCCTCTGGTCTCCTTTATTCTCATTTTCCTCATTCCAAAATTGTTACAGAAAGCAAGCAGACTAAAGAGCTCAGTGATCCTCATTGCCCTTTTCTGGCCTTGGCAAGTTTGGTTCCCTTTCCTATGGTCTTTTCATTATCCTCCATGGAAACTGGAGCTTCATCAGGATCTCGTGTCTTACCCATCGGGGTTTCAACATCCCAACCTTCTAGCCCTCAAGTTATGTGCATGGTTTCTCCACTTCCAATAATGTAATCTAGGTTCTTCTCCCCTGTTTGCGATGATATTTTGGCTTCACAAAAAAACTTCCAAGTAAGTGTATAGGACAAATGGAAAAGGTTTTCTATCTGGGCTTCTGACCAAAACATCGACCCTTTTTCAGCCCCTGCTTCTGCAGTTCTTTCTTACAATCCTTTTTAATGAATGGGCGAGTTTTTCTACATTTAATCTTCAGTTTGCAACAATCTCAGTTTCATTCAGGAAATTAATCTTTCTCCCTGGCTTTTTCCAGGTCATGTAAAGCCTTTACGAAGAGCATTTTTCATACCGACGGTAAAGGATTCTTTACCACCTTGGGACCTTACTGTGGTCCTTCAAGATTTAACTTGGAAACCGTCAGTCACAAATGGAATCTAAAATTTCTGTCATGGAAAACAGTCTTCCTGTTAGCCGTAATTCAGTGAAATGATTTCCTGAGCTTCAGGCTGTGTTAGCAAATCCCCCTTACATTATTTTTCATAAAGACATGGTTTACGTACTGTCCCTTCCTTTGTGCCTAAGGTGGCTTCTGAAAATAACCAATTCATTAATTTACCTGTCTTTTTTTCCAAATGTTTCTAATAAAGGAGAGTGTATGCTGCATCATCTTGATGTACACAGACAGCTATTTTCTATTTTAACAAAACAGAATGGCTTAGAATGTCAGCTCAGCTTTTCGTATCTTTTTCTTCTAATTGCCTAGGTCGGTCAGTTTCTAAGCTTGCCCTAGCTAAATGGATTACAGATTGCATTACATTGATTTATTTCTTATCCAAACCTCCCTTAGCTTATTCAACCAGATCCTTGGCTGCTTCATTGGCCTTTTGGTCAGGGACCTCTGACATTTGTGCAGTAGCCACATGGTCCAAGGGTCATACTTTTATTATTTCACATTACAAGCTGGACAAAATGTCTAGAAATAAAGCTTCCTTTGGTTCAGCAGTGCTCTGGAATATCCTTCCATGGGGGCCACCCAAGGTTTACATAGGTGGGGACTTTGTCCCATTAGTGAGGAAGAATGTAAAGGACATCAGATTTGTAAGTTATGTACTCACCATAACTAGGCATCTGTGTTGTCCATTTTCATTCTACCTCACTTTCCCTCTTATCTGTCCCCCATTCCCTTTTTTTTTTTTTTCCTCCTTCTGGAAGAACCTATTGGACTGTTTGAAACCTGGTATTACAGGTTTGAGCCCTATGTTTATTTCTTTCTACCCTTTCTCTGTTCGATCGGGGAAGATTAGGCAACAAACTCAATCTGAGGAAATGGGGATGGACTAGAGCATTATAGATAGAGGGAGGAACTCGAGAGATGGATCCAAAATCTGGTGTATTTGGCAGAGTCAGATCCAAGGATCAGATCTGAACCTCGTGAGGAAGAATGAAAATGGCCAACATAGATGCCTAGTTATGGTGAGTAAATATATTATGAAAGTTACTCCACGTTTTAAGAAAGCATAACATTGAAAGTAGTGTTCTGATGCCAATTTATTGCATATGGCATTGCAGCAGAAGTGTGTTGTATCTTGGGATGGATCAGCTTCATGTTTAAAAAAAAATCCTTTGAATCTGTAGGATGGCTTTTAAAGAGACAATTTTTATGTATTTTGTGTGGCACAAATTAAGGAACACTAATTTCATTTTTGACCAAGTTACAAAACAGTAACAGAACAGAGATGCAATACTGCTGTGATGTCTGGTTGCCAAGCCTACTGTTGTAGCAGTGTTAACAATGCCAGAATGCTAATGGTCTACATTTCTGCAATGCTTAGTTTTCCTTCATTGATTCATCTGACTGCTGGTCTGCTGATGCAATGACCTATTGGCTCAAGCCATCTTTGATGTATGGCTCTGTGATATTTTGATAGTATAACATTTCATTGGCTGCGTTTTGCTGTGGAACTTTACAGCATCATTATGTATGACTTGCATCAGTTTTCATTTGCTGTGATAGTTGGGAGTTTGAGTCCGAGAGAGAACTTGCAAGCCTGACTGTTATGGCTGTGTCAAGTGCCAATTCCTGTTTTTTTTTCCTGTCTTGTGCAGTTTATGTACTGTGCACTAATGCCTTAGAAAGTGATCAGTCTCTGATGTTTGGTTTGTGAGCTTCAAAATGCTGCTTGGCGGTGCCTTTGTACCATTCAACTTTTTCTTCTTTCTTAGAGGTTACTTGCTGAAAAATTGCAGGCATGAGATGTAAGTTTGGAAACCGTGGCAAGAAATGTTATGGAAGTTTATGAAAAGAGTAAGAAGCTTTATCTGGAGACCTGGTTGTGCTGATGAGTGGCCTCGTGTAGCAAAGCATCATCTGAAGGAGCGCTAGCAGTATTTCTTGTTAGTGCGTGTGACTTCTACATTGGACCTTAGCTGTTGTAACTTGGGCAGTGCAGTGGTGTAGCGGTTAGTGTTGTTGCCTCATGGCAAGAGGTTTTCCAGTTCGATTCTCAGATGAGGTTCCTTCTGTGTAGAGTCTGCATGTCCTCCCTGTATTTGCATGGGTTTCCTCTCACATTCCAAAGACATGCATCTGGAGCATTTCTCCCTGGGCCTCCACTGAAAATGTGCTCTGTCCCAGATGAACTTTTGAGGTAAACAAATGTCAAATCAAAAAATAAAAATATTGCTGGCATTTTGACAGTGTATTTTACTTTGCTCACAGATGACTGGATTGCACCTTATCAGAGTTGCAAGAGCTTTTTATATTCTATTTCTTTTGATATTGCTTTTATTTTTGTCACTACATATTACTTGGCCTTTACGAGGAATGTGCAAGTTTTAAATATTTTGGCCTATTTAAGTTGCTTTGTATTTAAGATCTGCCTTTGAATAGAGATCATTTTCTTTTAACAATTGATTATCTTGAAACACTCATGGTAGCTGCCAGATTACTACAGCATAGTTTACTACAGCATAGTTAATCAGATTTGTCCCACCCGGTTGTTTCCTATTTTCCATCTTTGTTGGCTTTTACATATTTTCTGTAAACACAGTGGTGCCAGATGTAGGTTAGCCTTTTTGAGTATTGCATTTACATTCCTGTGGTGCGCCACAGGGCACAGTGTTGCTTACCTTTGTGGTAAACCACCAGAGCGTGTGTATTTTAAAGGTGTCCATGGTCCATTCTTAAAATAGCATCAGGCAGGTATGAGGAATGCATCCTCCTGAGGCCTCCCTTATGGTACCTGTATACTAATGCATGATATATCTGTAACAAGAAAGGGAACCTTCTCTGCTCAGTTTCCAGGATATTGATCTCCCTTTCATTGCTGAGACCATGGTTAGGTGAGAACTTTGGCCCCTATTTGGCAGCAGTCATTCCACCAGGGTTCTCAGTAATAGTGTCCCTGGAAACGATTAGAATGTAAATGGGCTTGCTGTTTGCAATAATTGCAGGTTTGGGCTGACCATGGTAGTCACTAAGAAGATCAACTACTTTGAATATGTAGTGTTTGCTGAAGAAAATTCTGGATTTTTCTTCATCTACAAAGATTTTACTGACTTATCAGTTCAGCTGCTGGTAATTGTAATTTAGGCATGCTTGACATAATATGGGGGTTGATGATGAATCTGTGTCTCTTCTAAAGAGTTTAGTTGTATCATGAGGGGTTTTGAGTTTGCTCAGGTTAGCAGTCCTTAAACTGGCCTACTTTGGAATTGATCTTAATGTACATGATTAACTCAGATTTGTTGGTGGAATAATTCACTTCCTTGTTCGCTTTGGCCTGGAGTTGCTGCATAACATTCCTTCTGAACTTGAGCTAAAGGTTGTGTTCAACCAGTCTTACTATTCCTGATTTTTTTTATGCTGCAGTTCTCTGAGAATGGTGTAGATTCTGTAGATACCTTAGTAATGGATCTATAGCAGTTTATTCCGTCAGTCACTATACATCGCCACAGGAAGTGTGCTCAGTCTGTACTAGGACAAATGAGCCCTGTTTTGACCATGTCCCCAAGAAGAGTGCATCTGTGGAATGACAAGATTGATCTGGCTGACCATAGTCGCCTACTAAAGACAGATTTCTCACGTGAAAGGTGACATTCCTTTGTAGAGAGAGTTTTTTGGCAGTTGGCCAACCTGCAGTGATTTTCTAGGTGGTGGAGAGGCTGTGCAGCTTACTCTGTCAACATTTGAAGAACATATGTGCCACAGTGCGAGTCTGCAATAGTTATTTATTTATTTATTTTTTTTGCCAACCAGCTGATATCGGGGTGTTGCTGAAGCCCCATCTTCCATCTCTTGGATGATCCTTCATATACCAGATTATGATTAGCTTACTCTTATCGAGTGTGTAACAGATTTCTTGCATGCAAGATCCATGTCCATCATGGCTTGTGATGGCCACCATTGTTAACTTAGGACCGGTGGTTTGCAAGAGCCTGATTTTATTATTAAAAGATGGGATCTTTCCATTGACTTGAGGCTAGTGTTAATTTCTAGATCATAATGCCATTACAACTGCCTCCAAATCTCTAACTTCTCCATTTTGGAGAATGTTATGAGAAAGTCTGTAAGCAACTCAAGACTCCAACAATTTGTAATTCATTGATTTCTTTCCAGTCCAATTTTCACGCTTGCTATAGCGCAGAGAAAGCTCTTGCCAATGTTACTAATGATAGTATCTTTGCTAGAAACGAACAACACTATTCATTGTTGGTCTTCCTGGATCTCTCAGCAGCATTTGTTATTGTGGACTATATCATTTTGATTGAACATTTGCAAACTTATTGTGGTATATTTGCTATGTCCCCGAGTGGCTTATTTCCTACCTGCCTGGACATTCAGAAAATCTGTTCTGGGATCAGTTCCTCTCCCATGTATGTTCAGGGTTGTAGCCTGCCAAGGATACGACAGCCTGCCAACTTGCAGGGTTTTCAGGGCACCTTCCACATGTTCGCTTAAGCTCAACTCACTTAGTCGGGTTTTGGTGCCAAACCAGTCAAAGCTTTCCTGCTGCTGAAGTGAGTGCTCTTCTGTGGACTTTGGAGGATTGTCAGTCTAACTCTGTTCCATTGCTGGATAGATTAGTTTTCAGGGAAAAACCTTCCACTTGACTTTGTTGACAAGAAATTGTACTATAAAATCAGTGAAGCTAGAAAAAAGGTTTTAATGAGTCACGTGACTGTTTGCTTTTAAACCAGGAGTGTTTTAACAACAAAAGTAAAAAAAAAAAAAAAAAGTTACTTTAAACTCTGCTGTAGTAAAAGTTCTATTTTTAGGGTTGGGGTAAGTATTTAAAACACACTGATGTAATGGGATCCTATCTCGCCTACATTCATAACTGATGGGTTCGGAGCCGATCCGTCTGCTCCGACTCTGCCACTATACACTAGAACGAAGTCTCTCATTGGCTGGGCTACCCCTTATCCCAGAATGCACCACGCCCGCTTCCCCAGATCTCGTTTGCCGCTTTTCAAGCCGGACGTGGTCTCGACTTGGCTGGAGCTAAGTGTATTTTCTTGACCTTTTGGTCTTTTTGGCTAGGGTTTCTGTCAGCTTTTAAACAAACAGCTGTTTTAACAGCTTTGTGAGCGTTTGTGGTCAGTTTTTGTGTAAAGTCAGATTTTATTTTTCTCACGCTTCTAGTGTACTGGGCAAGGCCCGTTTGAGGGCCTTTGCCCTTATTGTGTGATATCTATTTTTTTCTTGTTGTGTGATGAAATAGTTTTCGGGTTAAGCCCGTTTAAGTTAGAGGGCTTTAGCCCACGTATTACCTTTACTTCTGTGTATTTGACCTGTTGTATCGGGCTAAGCCCGTTTAAGTTAGAGGGCTTTAGCCCATATATTAGTTTACCTGTGTTTTTTCTATTTGTTACCTGTTTTTCTACTGTGCTCAAAATATCTAAGGAGCAGAAATCAGGGTTCAAAAAGTGTGCAAAATGTAATTATAAAATGTCTATTATAGACAGCCATGCTATCTGCGTGTACTGTTTAGGGCCTAAACATCTACAGGATACTTATGTCACGCTTTTTCTTCCAGGGTTCTCCAGGAAAGAAAAAACAAGCTGATACTTAGGGGTCTGATTAAGCCTTCATTTGAGGAAGCGTTGGCTTCATTTCCAGCTTCTAAAAAGAAGAGATCGTCTGCTCCGACCAGTCCGTCTGGCCCGACACCCAAGAAGCATAGATCGTCTGCTCCGACCAGTCCGTCGGACCCGACAGTTAAGAAACCTGGATCGACTTCTTCCTCGACTCCAGTGGCTTCGGAGCCGATGGCTGAAGGGTCTGCCTCGGTGCTTCTTCCCTCGGCTCCATTGGTGTCGGAGTCGCAGGTTAGTGCATCGAGAGGCCAATCACCTACTTCGGCTCCTTTGGTCTCAGAGCCGTTGGAGGTGTGCAGCTCAGACTCTTTCCCCCTCGGTCCCGGAGCCTCCTTCGGCTCAGACTCTGTTACAAACTGTTCCGGTCTCTGGTCCGATAGTACTGGAACCCTTTCGGAGCCGATCCCCTGCTTTATCGGAGCCGAGGCAGAAGTCTTCTCGACCCCAATCTGTTTCCTCCAAATCCTCTAGGTTGTCGGATTCGGATTTGGATAGGGTTATCCAGAGGCTGTTCCAGTCCCCAGTTTTTACCAAAATGATCTCTGCTCCAGCCCACTTGGCTTCGGAGCAGATTCCACATTCCGTACATTTGATTCCTCCTCCGACCCCCTTGGAGCCGTTGGAGTCGGTGCAGGTAGAACGCAGCGGAATCGTCCAGTCAGAGCAGGAACCCCCTCGGAGTTTCTCTGCTCCGACCTTCATTCCTACCCTGTGCTCGGTGTCAGGGTTTGGTACCGGGTCTTCCTCGGCGGGGGCCGAGGGCAACACTTTGGAGCTCGCCTCTTCGATGCCCAGTCTTCCCCTCGGAACATCGGCCGCAGGTATTCCCGGTACTGCCGTGGTCTCTCAGCAAGTGCCCTCTGCAGAGTCTGGAGGTCCTGCTTTTGAGGCCATGAGGAGTGCGCTGGCCATGACCTTGCTGGTTCAGCAGTTTTCTACCTCACCTTCCCAAGCTTTGGGTACTGGTGCCTCTGGAGACCTTCTTTCCCACGACAGTGGGGCCCCGGGGCCTGAGGATACCCTCTTAGAGGGTTCCCTTCTTCCGGGGGGTCATTCTGAATCTGCTTCGGATGAACCCCCAAGGAAGAAACTGTGTAAGAGTAAGCACGTTGATTCCCAGGATGAATCCGTCACTTCAGATACTGACCTCGATGATGCGGAGGGGTCCCCTAAATCGTCCTCGGATGACGTCTCCTTCTCGGATATCCTTGATCTTGAGACAGAGAGGCGATTGGCAATCCAAAGCCCCTACCGCTGAGAAGTCAGTCTTCCTCAAGGCCTTCGGGGCCCAGCCCTCCTCCTCCTGGGTGTCTCCACCCTTCGAGTTATTAGATCTAATCTCTCGGAGGGTGTGGGAACATCCTGATACAGCGGAACTGGTGCCTGCCAAGCCTAATAAGTTTCTTTCGGTTCCTCCCCAGAAGGAATTCCTCACTAAGGGCGTTGCAGTTGATGCTATGGTGGTGGCATCTGCCACTCAGCAGGACGTGGCAGAGGCTTCAACGTCTATTCATCCTCCTAACAAGGACTCTAGAGCATGGATAGGTACGGGAAGCGTACCCTTTCTTCAGCTACCTTTACCCTGCGGTCGCTGAACTATCTCTGTCATTTTACAAGGCTCCAAAGGGACCTCCTCAAGGAGTTAAGAGAGTCTCTTGCGGGTAATCTTCCTGAGGCGTTAGCACAGACCGTAGGCGCCCAGATGACTACCCTATCTTTTATTGTTAACTCGTCCATGAGGCTCATTTCCTGTGCAGCCGGAGGGGCGAGTAGAGCAGCGGGCACAGGAGTGGCTCTTAGGAGACAAGCCTGGTTACGCTTGTGTCCACTCGCGGAGGCCTTTAAGTCTTCCTTCGCCGATGCCCCCTTCGATGGGTCTTCTTTGTTTGGACCCAAGGTGAAGGACACACTTACTCGGTGCGAGCAGGAGGGCAAGACCTTGACTGCCGTTGGGGCCCGTTTTTCCACTCCCTCTAGACCTTATCCCAAGGCCCAGAGAGGAGGGAAAATGTGGTTCAGGAAATCCCAAAAGTTCTTTACTCCACCGAGTGATCCCCCCTCCAGAGGCAGGGGGGGATTCAGGAAGATGCCGCCCTAGAGGTGGCAGAGGCCCCCGTAACTCTGGAGACCGTGACTCCTTTCGTGGTTCCTCCTACCCTCAACATCCCTAGGATGTGGCCCGGCTGTGCTTCTCCGTTTTGCGAAACACCCACAGGCTTGGGAATCTATAACCAAGGATCAGTGGGTGCTTCGCATTGTAACCGGAGGCTACCTCATCCCCTTTTTCAAGCCCCATCCTCCTACAAGGCGAATCCCGGACGTGCCACCCAGTCAACGGGATCTAGCAGCCGTCGAAGTTTCAAAGCTGCTAAGCAAAGGGGTCATCCAGCCCGTCCTCGCCGACCAGATCGGATCAGGAACTTAATCAAGATTATTTTTGGTGCCAAAAAAGACAGTGGACGTAAGGCCCATTTTGGACCTAAGCTCTTTAAATCATTTTGTAAAGAAGTCCAAGTTCCGGATGGTCACCCTTCAGTCCATTCTCCCGTTATTGGAGAGGGATGTCTGGATGTGCTCCATAGACCTCAAGGACGCTTACTATCACATTCTGATACGTTAAGAGTCAGAGTCATTTACGCTTCCGCCTAGGAACCAGTCATTTCCAGTTTTGTGCACTGCCCTTTGGTCTCACCACAGCCCCCAGGGTGTTTACCAAGTGTCTGGCAGTGGTGACAGCTCACTTGAGAAGTCTAGGATTCCAAGTGGTTTCCCTATCTCGACGACTGGCTCCTCACTGCCACCTCCAAGCATCTACTGATTCGAGCGCTGATGGCCACAGTAACCTTGGGTCTCTCGCTGGGACTCACTTTCAATTGGAAAAAATCTGTGCTGCAGCCATCTCAGCGTATCACCTTTATAGGCGCAGAGTTAGACACAAAAAGGATGCGGGCATTTTTGCCATCAGAAAGAATTCAGGTTCTACAGTCACAAGTTCTAATTTTGTTACCCAAATCTCGAGTTCCTGACAGTCAGATTCTTCAGTTATTGGGCACGATGGCTGCAACTATCCTCTTAGTACCGTTAGCCAGGCTGCACATGTGGATGCTGCAATGGCTATTATCGGTTCAATGGTCGTACCAAGAACTTCCCCTGAACCACCCGGTTCTGATTACGGACAGTTGTCGTCGGGACCTCCGTTGGTGGCTATGTCGGCCCAACCTGGACCGGGGGCGTCCTTTCGCCCTTCAGCCCCCTGTTGCCACACTGACCAAGGACGCCTCCCAGATAGGGTGGGGGGGGGTCATTATCTGGACAGGTCTGTCCAAGGCACTTGGCAGGATTGCGAAGCGCACCTTCACATCAATATCCTGGAAATGAGAGCGGTGCTTCTGGTTTTACAAGTACTTCATTTTGCTCTCCCCCAAGGTACTATTGCGATTCTATCCGACAACATGTCGGTAGTTTGGCACATAAACAAGCAGGGCGGAACCAGGTCCTACCCCCTTTGCAGGGATGCCATGAGAGTATGGCGCTGGGCCATAGCCTCTCGACGTTTCTTAGTAGCCACGCACATTCCGAGAAAAGCCAGTGTGATTGCAGACAGGCTCAGCAGGACTCTCCTGTTGCCCCATGAGTGGTCCCTCAACAACAGAGTGGCTGCGCAGATCTTCGCCAAATGGGGTCTCCCTTGTTGCGACTTGTTCGCCAGCCCCAACAATGCGAAGTGCAGAGAGTTCTTCACTCTGACTTCCTCTCGGGGGCAGTCTCCCAGGGATGCTCTAGCCCACAATTGGCCCCCGGGTCTGCTTTATGCCTCCCCCCCCCCCCCGATTCCCCTTCTCCCGAGGGTGATTCAGAAGGCTCCATGTCGGGTGCCACATGATTTTGGTTGCCCCACATTGGCCCCGTCAGGTTTGGTTCCCATTCCTTCAGAAGTATGCGGTACAGGGTCCCTGGATTCTGGACCCAGTGCCGGACATGTTGTCTCATCAGTCGGGACACTCTCATCCGTCCCTCCGGTCGTTGCGACTGGCCACTTGGTTACTCCACTTCCATCCTTAGAGATCTCTCTCTCTCTCTTCAGAAGTGACTCACATCTTGTCCTCTTCCCACAAGCTGTCCACCGTTAAGCTGTATTCCAGCAAATGGAAAAGGTTTGTTTGTTGGGCCCAGCAGCGAGGCATTGATCCTCTTAGGGTCCCAGTTCCGCAGGTCTTGGAATTTCTGGCTTCATTGTTTCATTCAGGCTCTTCAGTCTCCACAATTAAAGTTCAACTGGCGGCTATATCTAATTTTCATGTTGCTATAGAGCCTTCATTAATGGCTAACAGACTTTGCAAGTCCTTTCTTAAGGGAGCCTGGCTCCTCAGGCCTCCTATGGCTCATCCTGTGCCCCCTTGGGACTTAAATTTGGTTCTGGCCTCTTTAACTGCCCGTCCTTTTGAGCCGGCAGCCTCTTGTGATATAAAATTTCTGCCGTGGAAAACTGCCTTTCTAATGGCAATAACTTCTGCTAAGCGGGTTTCAGAGCTTCAGGCTCTCTTTTCGTTCCCTCCTTATCTGATTTTTCACCGACAGGAGTTTCCCTTAGATTCAATCCATCCTTTTTGCCTAAGGTAGCATCCCTTTTATGCTTTCAGCAATCATTGGAGCTCCCAGTTTTCTTTCCAAATTTCTCTAAGAGCAGAATATACCTTCCACCAGTTGGATGTTCACAGGCAACTGTGTTTTTACTTAGATAGGACCACTCAGACACGAAAATCTAGCCAACTGTGTGTGTCCTTTGCGGAGAATAGGTTAGGTCTACCAGTTGCCAAAACCACCATTGCCAAATGGATTAAGGATTGCATCTCTTTCATTTATTCCCAGTCAGGCAGAGAGTTGCCTTTCCCACTCAAAGCTCATTCTACCAGGGCTATGGCCACCTCTGTAGCTTTTCACTCCAAAGTTTCAATAGATGATATTTGTGCGGCTGCTACTTGGTCTTCTCCGCACACCTTCATTTCTCATTACAAGGTTGATGTGGCTTCCCGAGGCAGAGCTTCATTTGGTTCCGCAGTTCTCAGGAGTGTGTTCCAGTGAGCCGCCCGGGGTTTTAGGTGCTAGGGACGCTGTCCCATCAGTTATGAATGTAGGCGAGATAGGATCCCATTACATCTTTTAGTTATGTACTTACCATAACTTTAGATGTATGGGATCCATCTCGCCTACATTCATACATACCCACCCTCCTTCCCCCTACCTTTTGGATTTGGAGGAAATATTGATCTTGCTAAGCTCTCCTCTGGAAGGGCTCTAGTTGGTTACAGTTATTGGTATGTGTTTCTGTACCTGTATGCATGTATGAAAGCGAACAGACAAGATCTGGGGAAGCGGGTGTGGTGCATTCTAGGATAAGGGGTAGCCCAGCCAATGAGAGACTTCGTTCTAGTGCATAGTGGCCAAGTCGGAGCCGACGGATCGGCTCTGAACCCATCAGTTATGAATGTAGGCGAGATGGATCCCATACATCTAAAGTTATGGTAAGTACATAACTAAAAGTTACTGTGTTTTAATGGGGAAATGTTACATTTTTTGCAACTTATTTTGCTGACTATTGCTGCCAGTCTTCTCTGTGAATCTGGTATTGTCCTTTTAGCTTAACCATGGAACAACACACCAGTTCCTTGGATCTGATTGTCCTTTTCATTCTTCCTCAACCCATGAGTTCATATCAGGTTCTGTGATCCGACTTGGCCTTGTACTCCACACTTGGGATTCAACTCTTGAGCTCCTCCCTCTACCCATAATGCCATAGTCCATCCCCTTTACCTCCGATCTCGTTTGCCACCATCGTGTCCAGATGCAAGTTCCTCTCTCAAACATTATTCGGAGCTTTTTCATGCATCAATCTTTTTTTTAGATTCATAGATTCATAGATTAGTACTAAGCTAACTGCCCTTGCGAGCCATTTTAAGCCTAGCCAATTATCCCTTGTGAGACTCAAACCCTGCACCATGTGTTTGTAAGGCAAACAACTTAACCATTAGGCCACCCTGTTTCTCTTTAGTTGTTTTTTGCCATTTCTCTTTATATTCCATCTTAATCTCTTGTAGACGTTAGGGCTTCCTACTGTTTTGTTGGTAGTCTCTGCTTACCATAGTTTGTATTGTGCTTACCCTTTTTCCAGGGTATCTTTTAAGTTATCATTATTGGTAATTAACCTTTGTTGTTCATGTTTCAATGTTGCAGTCATTACATTAGGATTATCTGCTGGCAGGTTGCCCTCAGTCGGCGTGATTAACAAAGTCTTGGGTCCTGCGTCGGTTGCTGTCCCTTCTTCCATGACATCAGGTCGTCTGGGGTATAAAACATGCAGCCGATGCCATTACATCAGTCTTTCTTGCCGCGCAGTGCCCGAAGCAGAAGCAGTTCGCAAGTGCCGGTCGGCCGACCTCTGAAATTTTCATTTTCAAGTTTCAGTACTGAAGTCTTCAACTAAAAGCTAAGTACCCCGTTGGGGAAACCTTTTCTTGCTCCTTACCAATGTCAGTAAAAGTTAATAATTGCATTACTTGTGGGAAGCAAATACCTCATAAGGATTTTCATTTGTACTGTATTCCTTGCCTAGGCTCTGATCATAATGTACCTTGCTGTCGGTTTTGTGCCAGATTTAATCAACCCACTATTAAATGTTGGTATATTTTTGCTTCTAAATATTTTGGTTCACGATTTAACTATCCAGAAATGTCAGTTAGCAATCCGACTACCGGAATACCTAAAAAACGCAAAGAAAAAGAAACAAACTGAGGTCCAAAACTGACGACAGCGCTTCTAAGCCAGTCGCTAGTTCGCCAGTACTCAGTGAGGTGCTTTCGCAGCCCCTGATACCCGCTACTTTTGATTCACAGGCCTCTACTGAGACCCATTCGGAGTCCGGTATGCCGCGAGATGCTTTAAGTATTGAACCCGCGAATGTCTCTACATTACGGAGCCACTCTGCAGGCACAGGCTTCTGAGGGTGTTTTCAGCCCTAAAGATTTGTATATTAAACTGACGCCATCTTCAAAACTAAGGCCAAACTCTACTTCTATGTCTAAAAAACTGACGCTTTGGCCACGTGTGCAGGCCCCAATGCCTAAAAAAATGATCAAAATGGCTAAAGATTTAATTACCTTGATCAAGGGTAGCCATCCCCCTCCTGCTAAGAGGCCTAGGCAAGGCACTGACTATGAATCTTCAGATCAGGTTTCTTTTTCTTCTGATTCTTCTTCTGAACAGGATTTATCTATACCTACTTATGAGGACTCTGAAGCAGAAGATTCCATCCCTTATGCTTCTCCCCCTGAGGATTTCTCTTTTGGAGAAACTTTACATACCTTAAGGGAACACTTCCACTGGGAATGTCAGGATTTCTCTGAATCTAAAAAGAAACTTGGGGATTATCTTCCTCAGCATAGGCCTTTGGCTATACCTCCTGTTCTAGACATTGTTGATGTTTTTTTCAGAATCTAGTGCGACTCCTGATTCTCTGCCTCCGGCTCCTAGTAAGCCAGACAGATACTAAAGGGTTCCTGACTCCCACAAATTGCTTTTCAAAAACCCTACTGCTGATCCTGAAACAATTTCTCAGGATCTCAAGGGCGTTAAGGCCTCTACTGCTAAAAATCCAACCCCTTCTGATACACATTCCAGGGCGCTGGATAAAAGAGGTAAGAAGGTTTACACGTCTGCAACCTTGGCAGTCAGGGCTTTAAAACTGTCAATTTCATATGCTTAAATATCAACAGCATGCCATGGGACTACTTAAACAGAAAATTATGTTGATCTCTGACTGTGTGGAAAAGTTACAGGATTTATTACATTCAGCTGAACAAGTTGTAAAACATACTTTGCAGTGTGGTTTTGATTCTTTGGAGGCCTCTTGCAGGGCTGCTGTAACTGGATCTGTGATAAGAAGGCATGCTTGGCTCAGAGCAAAATCTGCCTGACCATGTTAAAGCAAAATTGTTGGATGCTCCTTCACAACAGGACAGACTCTTTGTTAATAAGGCTGAAGAAGTTCTAAAAAAAGATGGAAGATGAAGCTAAATCTATGCAAACTGTGAAAGATTTCTTACAAGTGCAGCCACCCAGATTTAGTAGGCACTGGGCTGCTAAGAACTGGTCCTTTCCAGTTGCCTCGAGAGCCACTCAAGTCAAATCCAGACATTCCAAAGGCTCCAGGTTTCAATCACAAGGAACTTTTAGAACAAAACAGTGGGTTGCCTCCACCTCCAAATCTGGAAGCAACAAGGCACCTCCCTATGGTAAACAGTCTCAATGACTTTCCTTTACATTCACCAAGCACTTACCTTTTGGCCGCCCCTTTGGGGGTATAACTGGCACTTCATGCACGAAACTGGCAACTGATTACCCAAGACAAATGGATTTTAAATGTAGTATCCCAGGGATACAGATTTCATTTCCACAAATTGCCAATCCAAAGTGGATTGCCAGATCTGCCTCCAAATCAGTGGGCAGAGGCCCAGAAACATGTTCTATCCCTCATGAATATGGGGGCTATTCAACCAGTACCAGAAGAGGAAAAGGGACAAGGTTTCTATTCAAGACTTTTCCTGGTACCCAGAAAAGATAAATCATGGCGTCCAATTCTGGACCTATCCACTCTAAATACATTTTTGGACATTCCAAAATTCAAGATGCTGACTCTTCAACAGTTACTACTTATGCTAGGCAAATATGCCTGGTTGGTAACTCTAGACTTAAAAGAGGCTTACTTGCATATCCCAATCAGAGAAACTTGCAGAAGATGCCTCTGCTTCAAAGCAGGCTACTTGCATTACTAGTTATCTGCACTGCCCTTTGGCTTATCTACTGCACCCAGGGTCTTCACAAAGTGCCTGGCTCCAGTAATCGCATTTTGCAGGCAAAGACATATTCAGCTCTATCCATACCTGGATGATTGTCTAATTCAGGCAGAAAGCAAGGACATTCTTCTAAAGCATTTGGCTTTTGTAAAAAGGGTTCTAACTTGTCTAGGGTACACCGTAAATGAAAAGAAATTACAACTGGTACCCTCTCAAAAAATGACATTGCTGGGTGCAAGCTTGAATACAACTGCCCAGATGGCTTACCTTGCGCCAGAAAAACAAATTCAGTTGGTGACTTGCTTCAAACAGGTGGCCACAAAACCCCTGCTTTCTGCAAGGCAAATTCTGCAAGCCTTGGGGTTCATGGGCTCCTGCATTCTTATAATTCCATATGAGGAAACTTCAGTGATACTTAAAAATTTTATGGAGTCAACATTGCCACAGCCTGGAAACAATGATTCCTATTGTACCTTGCCTGCAACTAGAGTTCCTATGTTGGGCAGAAGCCTGCCACCAAAACAAGGGACTGTCATTCACTCCACTCCCTGCCGCCCAAACACTAACTACAGACTCATCAGACTATGCTTGGGGGGGGGGGGGGGGGGGCTCATCTGGCAGGGAAATGCATTCAGGGCAAATGGAGCCCAAATTAAATGCACCTACATATCAGTCAGAAAGAGATGCTAGCTGTACAGAATGCTCTGACAGCCTTCAAGGACTACCTTCATCCAGGACAACTACTGATAGACAGACACCACAGTCATGTGGTACATAAGCAGGGGGCGTACACATTCAGACCCCCTTTCCAGACTAGCCATGTCATTGTTGAACGCGGCCTTGACTTATCAAATACATCTACAAGCTCAGTTCCTGCCAGGAAATCTAAATACTCTGGCAGAATAAGCAGAAATCTTATGGACTCACACAAATGGAAATGGAAACCACAAGTTTTCAACATGTTGACACTCAAATGGGGGTGCCCAGACATTGACTTTTTGCCTCACCCCAGGACTATCAGTTGGACATATTCTGCACAAGAAGTCCTCACAAAATAGCTTGGAAAGTTGGTGCTCGATCATTCAGCTGGAAAAACCTATCAGTCTATGCTTTTCCTCTTCTGCCTCTGCTCTCCAAAGTCCTACTAAAAGTCATAGGACAAACCAAAAATGATTCTGATTGCTCCATATTGGCCTCGCCAACACTGGTACCCACTCCTGTGCAGTGTCACTCCTTCCTCTGTGGCACCTGCTTCAGACGCCTTACCTACCGTCTCAGCAGAACTACCAAATTCTGCACACACAGTTCCAAACTTTGAATCTTGCAGCATGGCTAATCAGCTAATTTCACTCAACATCTCTCAGCAAACCTGTGATGGATGTCATTTTGGAGGCTAGAAGGTCTAGTACTAGAAAATCTTATGCTGACAAATGGAAGAGATTCTGTGCCTGGAACCAGTCACAAGGAATAAGCACAGCAATGCCCAATATTCCTCAGATTCTGCAATACTTAACTGAGATGCTTCACAAGGGCCTATCTTTTTCTTCCATAAAAATCCATGCCTCTGCCATTTCAGCTCATTACAATACAGAACTTCTCCTCTTCTCTCATCCTCTACTAAAGCAGCATCTCAGAGGGGCCAAAAATTTATGACCTCCCAGGAGAGCACGAACTCCTGCATGGGACCTCAATTTTGTTTTGGAAAAACTCACTCTATCTCCTTTTGAACCAGCTGCTACTGCATACCTAAAATTTCTCTCTTGGAAAACAGCTTTCCTTTTAGCAGTCACTTCAGCTAGAAGGATTTCAGAATTACAGGCTCTTACGGCAGTCGAGCCTTTCATATTTTTAATCCGGACAGAGTGGCTCTCAGGACCAATCCACCCTTTATGCCTAAGGTAGTATCCAGTGTGGCTCTTGATAAGTCCATTCATCTGCCAACTTTCTTTCCCAGTCCACAGAACAAGGATGAGTGGATTCTGCATTCATTGGATGTACACCAACAACTTAGATTCTACTTAAACAGGACAAAATCTCTAAGAAAATCTGAACTATTGGTGGCATTTGCTGCAGGGGCAGAGGGAAAGGCTATTTCAAAGCAGACTATTTCCTGATGGATAAGCCATTGTATTCGTTTCTGCTATATGCAACACGGTAAACCTATCCCCGAGGGGATCAGATCTCATTCCACCAGGGCTGCATCTTCTTCTGCATCCTTTCTCAGAGGGGTTCCTACCAGAGGCATTCTAGAAGCTGCTACCTGGAGCCCAGTTCATACGTTCACCAAACATTCCCATTTTACCTCTTCTCTAAATCCAGAGCTGGCTTTGCCACTGCTGTCTTGTAGGGCCTTGTAGCTGCTCCTAATGCTGTATAAATCCATCCCCCTAACCATAGCTTTGGGATTCTACCCAAATGTAATGACTGCAGCAGTGAAACACGAAGAACATAGTACAGATGTCCTTCATGGATGCATCTGCAGTCATAACAACTGGGTTGTCCTGTCGTCAGGCAGCCCTTCGGTCGGCCGGATTCCAAAGTCCGGGTCCGGCTTCGGCTGATGTCGCACTTCACCCGACGTAATCTCTGTTGGTCTTCGGGTATAAAGGCATCAGCCGACGCCATTTTCCCCAGTCTTTCTTGCCGCGTGGCGCCCGAAGCAGAAGCTGTTCGCAAGTGCCCTATCGGTCAGATCCAGAGATTACTACTTCCGAATACTACTTCGAAGACTTCTAAAAGCTAAGTACCCCGTTGGGGACTCTTTCTTGCCTCAGCCGATGTCAGAAAAAGTCAATAACTGTTTAACTTGTGGGAAACAAATACCTCAGAAAGATTTCCACTCTTACTGTTTGCCTTGTTTAGGCCCAGACCACGACGTAGCAGCCTGTTCAGCCTGTGCCTCATTCAACCGACGAACGCTTGGGCGTCGGTCGGAGTTTGCGGAACAGTTTTTCGGCTCAGATTTTGCGTACATTATGCCGTCGGATCCTCCGACTACCCAGATTGTTAAAAAACGCAAAGAAAAAGACCGACACTCGCGGTCCGCGGTTTCGGCCGAAACCATGGTTAAGCCAACCGCGAGTGTCTCGGTTTTGGCCGAAACCGAGAAAACTGATCAAAGCACAGCTGAATCAATGACTACTACTGAGGCTCCTGCTACCCTACTTGAAACGGACTCAGAAATCTTACCTACAGTGGTTACTAGTGACTTATCAGACACCATCCCTTTGGATGTCTCTACCCCAGCACGTGGTGCTGCTAGGCCTCCTGCAGCCATGTCTATTAAGGCCTTTGCCAGGGCTAAAGCAGCCAAATCTACTAAGTCAGTGCCTGTTAAGCCCCCCTCTACTAGGCCCTCTTCTAGTTCACAAATGCTTACTCTGGCAGAGGATTTAATATCCTTAATTAGGGGATCTCAATCTCACCCAGACAGGGCCTCTCAGCCCCCAGAAAAGAGACCTAGAGCAGAGCCCCCCGAGCCTGTGTCCTCTGATGATTCCGCTGAGGACACTGATATTACAGACCAGCCAGAGGCTCATTTCTCAAATTATGAAGACTCAGATGCTGAAGAATCCATTCCAGCTGCTTCTCCACCAGAAGAATTCTCCTTTGGGGAAACCTTACATGCCATGCGAGAACAATTCCAATGGCAGGAACAGGATTTCTCAGATTCCAGAAAAAGACTTAGGACTTTTCTGCACCTACCACAACACAGGCCTTTAGCTATACCTCCTGTCCTCTCTGTTGTGGACGATGCATTTAATGATGTCTGCACTGCACCAGATTCCTTGCCTCCAGCCCCTGTCAAACCAGACAGATTTTACAGGGTTCCAGACACTCATCACCACTTATACAAGGCCCCACTTGCAGACCCCGAAACCATATCCCAGGGGCCTAAGGCAGCAGCCTCGACCACAGCAAAACCCTATCCCTTCTCAAAGGGAAGCCAGGTCTTTAGACAGATGGGGCAAAAGGTTTACACCTCTGCTACTCTCTCAGCTAGAGCTTTAAATTGTCAGTTTCACATGATACAATACCAAGAGTTTATGCTTGATCAGTTAACTAAAAAGCTATCCTCTGATGACTCTATAGATAAGAAATATATATTAGAAATGGTAAATAACATACAACAGGTCAGTAACCATTCCTTAAAATGTGGCTATGATGCACTGGAGGCTTCATTTAGATCAGCCATGACTGGCACAGTGATAAGAAGACATGCATGGCTGAAGGAACAGGTCTTACCGGATCATGTTAAAGCTAAGTTATTAGATGCACCTATGGATAAGGCCAGTTTGTTTGGTACACCTGCCCAGCAGGTAATGAAGAAAATGGAAGAAAAGGCAAAATCTGTACAAACAGTTAAAGATTTCTTGCAGGTCCAACCCCCAAGGTTTAGCAGGAACTGGCCTGCCAAAAATTGGTCCTTTCCTGACTCCACAAGATCCCAAAGGGGCAGGAATAGACGACCCAGAGGCAGAAATCAATCCAGAGGGGGTGCCTACAGAGGACGACAGTGGCAAGGTAATAACAGAAGCACAGACACAGCCACTGCCACTACAGCAGCACAGTGACTGGATTCTAACTCCGCCTACCAGGGAACAAATAGCAGCACCATTAGGCGGAAAATTAACCTTATTTTCAAAAAACTGGCACTATATCACAAAAGACAAGTGGATTCTGCAAACCATAGACCAAGGATACCGGTTCCACTTCCACACCTTACCAGTCAAAAGAGGAATGCCAAACCTGCCTCCAAATCAAAAAACAGAAGCTCTACAGCAGATAATGCAACTAACAAAGATGAGAGCTGTGGAAAAAGTGCCAATAACAGAACAAGGCAAAGGATTCTACTCCAGACTATTCCTAGTTGCAAGAAAGGAAAAAAGCTGGAGACCTATTCTCGACCTGTCCATCTTAAATACATACATCATTGTCCCAAAATTCAAAATGCTGACCCTCCAGCAACTTCTTCCCATGCTGGGCAAGGAGTGCTGGCTGGTAACTCTAGATCTCAAGGAGGCATACCTGCACGTCCCCATACGACCAATTTGCAGAAGATACCTCAGATTTCTTGCAGGATCAGAGCACTATCAATTCTCAGCATTGCCCTTTGGCTTATCTACTGCGCCCAGAGTATTCACAAAATGCCTGGCATCAGTAATCGCTCACTGCAGACTACAGGGAATCCAAATGTATCCATACCTGGACGACTGTCTGCTACAGGGGTACAACGAAAGCAAGCTGACAACAGATTTACAAAGGGTCATTTACTTGCTACAAGCACTGGGATACACAGTCAATTTACAAAAGTCAAGGCTGATACCATCCCAAACAAGGACATTCTTGGGCGCAGAATTGGACACAGTAAAACAAATGGCATTCCTAACTGCAGAAAAACAAAAAGAACTCCCTCTTTACTTCTTGGCACTAACAAAACAGAACAAGCTAACAGCAAGAAAAGTTCTACAGGCCTTGGGCTTCATGGCATCCTGCATAATCTTGGTTCCACATGCCAGACTACATATGAGAAAACTACAGTGGTACCTAAAGAATTTATGGTCCCAACACAGGCACAGCCTAGAAGCAGAAATTCCTCTAATCCCATGCCTAAAACAGGAGTTCCTATGGTGGGCTCAAGCATGCCAGTCAAATCCAGGCCTACCTTTCCACAACTATCAAGCAAGCCAAACCATCACAACAGACGCCTCAGACCTAGGATGGGGGGCTCACATGCTGGACAAATGCATAAGGATTGTGGACACAGGACCAGCTCCATTTGCACATCAACCTAAAAGAAATGCTGGCAGTAAAGCTGGCAATCCAAAAATTCAGACCATTCCTCAAAGCAGGACATTTGATAAGGACAGACAACACCACAGTCATGTGGTACATCAACAAACAGGGAGGCACTCATTCATACCCCCTATGCAGAATGACTTTGGACCTTTGGAACCTGGCGCTCAGCTACAACATCCAGTTACAGGCAATGTTCGTACCAGGAAAGGAGAATACTCTAGCAGACATGTTAAGCAGAACCACCTCGGATGCTCACGAATGGATGCTACACCCGGACATCTTCAAGGCCATCTCAAAAAAATGGGGAATGCCACAGATAGATCAATTCGCTTCCCCTCTCAATCACCAGCTCAAAAAATTCTGCACAAGGACGTTCCACCCACTTGCATGGAAAGTGGACTCGCTCTCCTTCAGCTGGAAAGGTCTGATAGCATATGCATTCCCACCTCTTCCCTTGATACACAAGGTATTACTAAAAATCAAGGAGGAACGTCCAAGGATAACCCTGATAGCTCCGAACTGGCCAAGACAACACTGGTACCCATTGCTGAGGAGCATGTCTCGGGACAAAATATGGCCAATACCCCTGATGCCTTTGATGTTAACCCAGAACAACTACAGCATCATGCATCCAAACCTAAAAACTTTGCAACTGACTGCATGGAACATCACATAGCAGCAACTAATCCAGAGCTTTCCCAAAGGGTTAAAGACATTATCCTTGAAGCCCGCAGACCTTCAACAAGAAGGAACTATGCAGGAAAATGGAAAAGGTTTGTCATTTGGAGTGCTGAAAGAGGAAAAGATGTGTCCAATATAGACATTGCTAACATTCTGGAGTATTTGGCAGAGCTTCTACATACAGGCCTGTCCTATTCCTCCATCAAGATACATGCATCAGCTATTTCAGCAGAATACAGCTTTGATCCACCTGTCTTTTCACATCCTTTACTCAGGCAGTTCCTCAGAGGGATCAAGAATGTAAAACCTCCTAGGAAACCACCATTGCCAGCTTGGGATTTGAACTTTGTGCTGGAAAAGTTGACACTCACCTTTTGAACCAGCAGCAACAGCAGACCTGCAGCATCTATTGTGGAAAACTGCTTTCCTACTGGCAATAACCTCAGCAAGAAGGGTTTCTGAACTTCAGGCCCTAATGGCAGTACAACCCTTCCTAATCTTCCACCAAGATAGAGTGTCCATGAGGACTAATCCTACATTTATGCCTAAGGTGGTATCCAGAGTGTCTTTAAACCAGGCAATCCACCTACCTACCTTCTTCCCAAACCCACAAAACAGAGGGGAAAGAATGCTGCATACCTTGGATGTACATAGACAGCTACGCTACTACCTGGACAGAACAAAAAGTAACAGAAAAACTGACCAGCTGTTTGTAGCCTATGCAACAGGAAGGGAAGGAAAAGCGATTTCCAAACAGACAATCTCCAAATGGATAGGAAATTGCATACGATTCTGTTACTCCTTTCATGGAAAACCAATTCCACAGAACATAAGGCCTCATTCTACCAGGGCAACAGCCACTACCACAGCCTTCTTACGAGGAGTGGCAACCAAGGACATTATTGAGGCGGCTACTTGGACCTCCGTGCATACATTTGCCAAGCATTATAATTTACCTCTGTATTCCAGATCCCGAGCAGGGTTTGCCACTGCAGTACTGCAAGGGATCCTATCCACACCATAATCTATTCTTCCTCCTCCCCTAGTTGGCTATGGTATTCTACCCAGTTGTTATGACTGCAGATGCATCCATGAAGGACATAGTACAGTTTTGTACCTACCATAAATGTAGATGTCCGAACTGGATAGCATCTGCAGTCAGGATTACCCTCCCTCCTTCCCCTCTGTGGTACTCCTAGGGTATTTACCCTCCTAATAGCTAGCTGGCGGGGGGGGGGGAGTCTCTTATGGTGTATTTGTTTGTATATATGTACATACATGCTTATTTTTTGTGTTTGCCTTCTATCTTTTTGGAAACATTGGCATTTACCCAAAATTTAGCCTTCCAAGAGGGCAACTGGCATCTGGGGCAAGAAACACTGAGGAAAATGGCGTCGGCTGATGCCTTTATACCCGAAGACCAACAGAGATGACGTCGGGTGAAGTGCGACATCAGCCGAAGCCGGACCCGGACTTTGGAATCCGGCCGACCGAAGGGCTCCCTGACGACAGGACAACCCAGTTGTTATGACTGCAGATGCTATCCAGTTCGGACATCTACATTTATGGTAGGTACAAGACTGTACTTTATGTACACTTACCATAAATGTAGATGTTCGAGTGTATTCACTGTTGCAGTCCTGGTTACCCACCCTCCAGCCCCCTGTTTTTCTCTTACTATACCCGTCCTTTCTTTTACTATGCTTTAAAAGCCTTTTTGGTGTATTTGGTGGTATGTGTTTTGTGTTTTTTTTTATATATATATAATATGTATATTTTTTTGCTCCCCATTTGGGGGGCACCTGACATCTGGGGCAAGAAAAACTGATGTAATGGCATCGGCTGCATGTTTTATACCCCTGACGACCTGCCGTCATGGAAGAAGAGACAACAGCCGACGCAGGACCTAAGACTTTAATCAGGACGACTGAGGGCAACCTGCCAGCAGATTACCCTAATGTAATGACTGCAACAGTGAATACACTCGAACATCTACATTTATGGTAAGTGTACACAACTGTACTTCTTCTAGCTTGTTTTCTCTTTCTCTCTCCCCTGTATGAGAGGTGGTAAGAAAATGGTTCTGAAAAACTCTGGGACCTTTCCAAGATCCACACCGGGACAACAACTCCAGAACCCGAGGAGGAAGTTCTAATGGGAGACATTGCCCTTGAGACAGAGGAAGCCTGCAGAACCAGGGATTCCTTTATGGCGAGAGACTTCCAGCACTCCTGAAGCGCTGCCCAACTGTTCAACTGTGGCAGCAGTCAGGGAAACAATTATACCTACACCCAAAAGCCTTGACAAGCATAACAGAAGATACCTGGGTGTCGCATTATATCCAGAGATTATTTCATTCCATTTTTTCCAACTTTCTTTGAGCAAAAGGAAGAAACTTCCTGACGTTCCACCCAGTCAGAGGAAAGACACACCACTGGAAATTCAAAAAAAATACTAGAAAAAAAATTATCCAAGAGGTCCCACCAGATTGAATAGGATTTGGAGCTTACTCACTTTTTTTTTTTTTTTTTGAGTGTCCAAGAAGATGGGACCTCAGACCAATTTTGGATCTGAGCAGATTGAATCAGTATGCAAAGAAATCAAAGTTTCAAAAGGTCATAATATAGTCCATCTTGCCACTTCACAAGAACGATTGGATGTACTTGATACATCTTCTGTTGCATACTATCACATCAAAATAGACAGGTACTTCCGAAGATGCTTATGCTTCTAGCTGGGAGCCAGTCACTACCAATTCAGAGCCCTGCCCTTTGGACTTGGCACAGCCCCCAGGGTGTTTACCAGATGCATAGCAGTGATGACTGCTCATCTGAGACTCAAAGGATTGAGTGTTTCCATATCTGAATGACTGGCTCCTTACCGCCCCTTCCAAGCATCATCTGTAGTCCAGGAAATGTTTGCTCCAGATTTCAGTCACTGGGGATAGCAGTAAATTATGCCAAATCAAACTTGACACCAGTCCAGAGCCTGGAGTTCATTGGTACCCTCTGGATACAGCACTAGTAGCATCACTACCACTTCATCGCATATCTACCATCAGGAATCCGGTTCATCTGATTATCTGCCATCCATCTCCTCCAGCCAGATCAGTCATTCAAGTACTAGGATCCATGGCAGCAGCCATTGTACTACTTCCCTTGGCATGATTCTTCATGTGTGTCCTTCTGTGCACTCTAACTGTTCAGTGGTATGTTCTTTGTCAACCCCTATCCTTTCCAGTCAAACTTACTCCAGTTTGCAGGTGACACATTCACTGGTAGACTGTCAGATGACATTCATCTAGGCTGTTTGTTTTACTGCCTCCAGTGGTGACAGTGACCACGGCTGCCTCCCAACTGGGGTGGGGGGAGGCATTTCCTGGAAGGACGGTCCAAGGTATGTGGTACCTCAAGTGACCAAAGTGCATATCAGTGTACTAAAGATGAGTAGTCCTGGCATTGCAGGCATTTCAAGTTGCTCTTCCTCTAGGCACTATTGCAGTTCAGCTTGACATGTCTCTGGTCTGATACTTCAACAAACAAGGAGGAACCCGAGCTTATTCCTTCTGCAGAGAGGCCATGAGAATGTGGGAATGGGTGATTTCCTCTGACTGCTTTCTAGTTGTAATGCACATTCTGGGGAAAACCAAGTTGTTAGTGGACAAATGAAGCAGATTCTTTCTGATGTCTCATGAGTTGTGTCTCAGTCTGTGGCAGAAAGGATTTTCCATTCTTGGGGACAGCCTTGCTGTGACCTGTTTCCCCACAACAAGTGCAGCAGGTACTTTGCTCTTTCCCCCTCCACCTGGGGGAGTCGCCGACAGATGCCTTAGTCTGGCCCTCCAGTCTTCTTTATGCTTACCCCCCTTTCTTTGATTCCCAAATTCCTGCAGAGGGCAATCTGGCTGAAAATGTCCATCATCTTCATTGCCCTCCTCTTGTCTAGACAGCCCAGGCTTTCTTCGCCTGTAGATACCATTATTGTGTCCTTGCAAAAAGACTTTACTAAGAAGCTTTATGAGGAAGTGGAAATGATTCTCCCTTTGGGCCTTGAAAAATGAAATTGATCCCTTTCTCTGCTCCAATTTCTGCAGTATTTGAATTTTTGGCAATTATTTTTAGAGAAGGAGCTAGTTTTTCTAACATTAAGCTACAATTAGCAGTTGTATCTAATTTTCACACAGAAGACCAAGAAATATCCAAGTTTTGCAAGGTATTTCTAAAAGGCATTTTTCTTCTCTGACCACTGATAAAGGGACCCCCTCACTTCCGTGGGATCTGACAGTTGTGCTTCAAGGGTTTAAACTAAAAAAAAAACTTTTGCACCTTCAGCTAAAACTGATGTAAAATTCTTTTCTTAGAAAACAGGTTGTCTTGTAGCCATTACTTCTGCAAAGAGGATATCTGAACTCCAGGCTGTTTCCTCTAAGATGTCTTGCATTATTTTCCTTAAAAACAGGGTTACCTTGTGTGCAAACTCTTCCTTTTGAACAAAAGTAGCTTCTGAAAATATCAATTTATTCTTTTACCAGTCATTTCAATTTTTTGAATAAAGGAGAGTACAGCCTTTATCTCCTTGATGTGCACAGACTGTTTATTACAGCTTTATCTTCTCAGGACAGAAATCAGCAAATCAGTTCAACTATTTGATTTTCACAAGCAGGACTGGGGTTCCCATTTTCTAAAGTTGCTTTAGCCACATGGATTAGACTATTTCTTGGATCTGTTTGCAGCAAGTCATGGCCTTACGCAAACTATCAAATGCTGATTCAACCATATCCATGGCTGCTTCATCTTTCTGGTCAAGAACATCTATTGATTGCACAGCAGCCACATGGTTCAGTGTTCATACCTTTGTTACTCATTACAAATTGGATATTGTAACTAAAAACGGAGCTGCTCTTTGGTTTGGCAGTACTCTGGAATAAGGGCCACACAAAATCAACATAGATGAAGACTATGCTCTACGGGCTGAGGAAGAATGAAAAGGACATCAGATTTAAGTTATGTACTCATTGTACCTAGGCATCTGTGTTGTCCATTTTCATTCTTCCTCAACTTCTCTCCCAGCACCACCCCCCCATCCTTCACTTTTCTGTAGAGACCTGTTGGGACTGTGTTTTGAAACCTGCAGTTCTGGGTTTGAGCCCTTCCTTTCTCTGCCAGCTATTCTTTTCTCTGTCTGGGTATATGGTCCTAACAACAACAAATTCAATCAGAGGTAATGGGGATTGGCTAAGGCATTTTGGGTAGTGGGATGAACTCGAGAGTTGGCGCTATAAACTGGAGTATGCATCTGAGTCAGCTCTGAGGATCAGATCTGAATCCATGGGCTGAGGAAGAATGAAAATGGACAACACAGATGCCTAATTATGGCGAGTAAATAACTTTTAATTCTTCCTTTGAATCACAAAAAGAAGAAAATTGTCAAACCGCTTTTGCTGCCAGAGCAGTGGGCGACTCTGACTGTGGTGTGGCCAAATCTGGTTCCTTGAAACGCACCTTTTTCCTTGGATCCCATGTTGTAGTCAGCCATGACAGACAGGGGTTTAGACAAGTCCTCTCTGGTAACTTGAAGCCTTTGGTTGACAGGGCAGAGCCATTCTTGTCTGTCCTAGGAGAATGGGTAGGGAATGCCACTCTGCCTAGCTAGAAAGCTGTGCTCTTTCCTGTGGCAGTTTTTGCTCAGAAAGAAGCAAACATTTCTTCTGTACCATTTACTTTGGACAAGAATAACTTAATGGGCGTAGTTCAGGGTTTAGTGCAGGCTCTTGACTCCTCCTGTAAGACTGTATCTTAAATGAAAAAGGGAATCGTCATTTTCTGAAGATTCAAGAGTTTGAATATAAAGATGATTCTGAAGGCTCTTGTGTTGTCTCCACATCTGATTCTGAGTGTGACTTTGGCCAGTGCTTTTGAAGGATTCCTCCTCCAAAACTATTTCTAGTATGAATCCATTGTTTCCATGGGAAAACCATAATGTTTTAGTCCCTCAGGATGTATGATTTGTTATACCTAGAAATTTCAGAACCTTTTACTCCTTTTCTGTCCACTTTGGAGGATGTATTTGTCTTAGCCTACAATTTCCATGTCAGCCAACCTGCTACCTCTCAAAAAATCTGTTAGACTAATTGACCAACAGGCTAATAAGATAATAGGCTGAATGACTCAGTCTTCTAAGTTTTTAAATTCTAAACCCAAATCAGACTTGGTCAAGAAGACATTTGAATGGCAGGCTAGAGACTGCCTTCAAAGAGAAAGTGATAAGGGATTCCCAAGTGAAAGACCTACTCTGGTAGAATTTTTAGTTGAATGTTAAACAGAAGCTGCTGTTAAAGTAATTATTAGGGCGTGTAAAATATTGCACAATAACTGCAAGAATGAATCAGAGGAGGCTAGAACAGAGTGGGAAGGGAGACTGGAATAGCAATTTACAAGGAACAATGGGAGGGATATATGTATAACTGTCAAGTATGCAACAAAGTCCAGAAGGTTTAGGAGTTTTGCTAGAAGTGTTTGCATAAGTATTTTATACCCCAGGTAGACTTCAAAAAACTTTCCTCCAGTAGATGTTGCAGATTTGATGGGGAAGAAATAGGTAGTTGGGAACATATGTTTTGGGAGTATGAGTTGGCAGATTTTAGTAATTACACTAGAAAAGTGCCTTAGGAATGGAGAACCATGAGATGTGATTAATAAAAGCTGTTGCACAATCCACGAACTAAACTCACTACACAAGAACTATACACATAAATGCACTTGTAAAATCAGCGTTTTCATCTTTCCCATAAAGACTTCATCAGATGACCACATTAATCATATTTACCATTTATATACCATCATTGTGTCTCTTGGCTTTTCCCGGTTAGGGGTTGCCACAGCGGACCTCCGGTCCGCTAATGATCGGCAGTAGATTTTTACGTGCCGAGTTGCCGGCCCTGATGCACAACCTTCAACGAAGGTACGCCCATTCACTCATGTCTCCACACAAGACTCTCTAGCTGAGAATCGAACGGGACAACGTCTTACTGTGAGGCGACAATGCTACCGCAGCACCATATACCATCATTAATAAAAAAAAAAAAAAAAAAAAAAAAAAAAAATCAAGCCAAGTTGAAGCATGATTGAATACTTGTTGAACCAATCCCTCCCATTCATTTTCCAGTGAACAGCATGTTAAAAGTTTAAAATTACATAGGTTCATAGGTTGATACTAGGCTATCTGCCTTAGGGCATTTATAAGCCTAGCCAGAGTGTGTTTGGCTTTCGCCACCCTTTTAGATTAGTTGACTTTGCCTCTGTATAGTAGGTCACAGAAGATAGCCCTTTTAAGGTTAGTTTACTGTGCCTCTGTCTAGTAGGGGCACAGAAGAGATCCCAGGGGTAAACCTACGATCTCCCATCCACTCATCAAGATTTCTCTTGAAGAGGGTCATTGAGGGGCTCTGCCCAACATGGATTGGGATTTTGTTCCAGAGTGAGGGGAGCCTCTGGGATATGAGTCTGTCCCACCAGCATGTCCTATTTATTTCTGTACTGAGGTTTTAAGTCCCTGGAGCGTGTAGCTCTAAGGGATTTGGATTTCCTGAGGTGGAGCATGTCCATTAATTCTGGTTTGGACATGGCTTTATACGCCAGGCACAGATCGCCTCTGAGTAGGCGGTAAGCAACCGAGTAGAGCTGGAGTTTCTTTAGCCTAACTGCGTAGGGTTGATCCTCTTGGTGAGGTACTTTTGGGGTCTTTCCAGTTGCTGCAGGTGTCGGATAAGGTACATCCCAAATGGGGCATTGTATTCAATTATGGGCGTGATGAGTAGAGGGGCACAATGACCTCTCTTGACCTAGATGTGAACCCTTTCGTGGTAAGGTGGGCTGTATAGAAGGTCTTTCTAACCACTTTGGCAATGTGATTGTCAAAGGAGAGATTGCTATCTACTTGGGTCCCCAAATCCCTAATTACTACTTCTGTACTTAATGGAGTACCACCTATGTGGTAATTTGTGGGCACTTTGTTTTTCCCAAAGGGGATGACTGTGCACTTTTTGGCATTTAGCTTTAGGCCATGGCTCTGGCACCAGTTATCTCTGAGACCCTTTTGGAGGATGCTCGTGTCAGTCGGCGAGTCAATTATGGCACCCAGTTTGCAGTCATCTGCGAACTTGGTCAGCCATAGTCCTCCCATGTTAGCCTGTACCTCAGAGAAATATATACCAAGCAAGAGAGGTCCCAGGACTGAGCCTTGTGGGACACCACTTGTAACTGGTTTAGAGTCTGACATGGCACCTGCAATTCTGACCATGTGGGTTCTATCCCTGAGCCAGTTTGCAACCCATCTTGTGACATAGGGGTTGATATTTAAGCTGGTGAGCTTATTTATGATGCCCGAGTGGGGTATTGTGTCGAGGGCATTTGCGAGGTCCAGGTAGGCTGTGTGGACTACCTTCCCTTCATCTATGGCCTTGGTGACTGTTTCAAAGAAGTCGACCAGGTTCAAGAGGCAAGATCTGCCCTTAAAGCCGAATTGGGTAGGATTCTGTGTTTGGAGGTTCCCAATGTCTTTGTTTGAGTTCATTGATGATACGCTCCATAGCTTTGCAGTCCAGGCTAGTCAGGCTTATAGGGCGATAGTTTCCGGGGTCCATTGTGGCACCACCTTTGTGGAGTGGGACCACTGTTGCTGTATGCCATTCCTTGGGTACGTATCCTGTAGTAAGGCTGAGATTGAACAGTGACTTTGTGAGGGTTCAGTTCTTCTTGGAGCTCGTGTAAGACGCAGCCCGGGACACCGTCCGGTCCCATTGATGCTGTGTTTTTTGCTTTGGAGAGGGCAGCTCTCACCTGTGCATCTGTGATGTCAGGGAGGCTACACTCTGTTGGGATAGACATTTGCTCTTGGGGGGGGTTAGTTTGCACTGAAACTGTCTGCCAGGATGTTGGCAATGTCTGTGGGTTCAGTGTATTTTTTGCACTAACTCAGAGCATATCTGGGAGTTGCCACCCAGGTTTCTGGCATAATTAAAGAAGGCCTTGTGATTATTTTTAGCGTCTTGTGCAATTTTTCTTTCGAAGCTGGCCTTAGATGATTTTATGAGGGATTGTAGTTTCTTGCTAGTACTGATCAGAGATGCCTTCCCTTTTTGGGATTTTGCTCTATCATGTAGTAGCTTCCTCCTTCTGTTGTATAGCTTATTTATGGCTGGGGTCCACCAGACAGGTCTCCTGCCTTTGGAGGAGTGAGTATTGGTTTTATTTGGGATAGCACGATCCATGCATTCCTGTAGGTGTCCATAGAATGCGTTTGTAAATGATTCTGCGGTTTGGGCCGTAGTTTCCACTGGCCCGGGGGCTTTGAAGGATTCCACCTCAGTTTTGAGAACTATGAAGTTTGCTTTTGAGAAGTTCTTCACTGTGGTTTCCTTGGCTAGGGGTGTGGACGGGATATGTATGTCCAGTGAGATTCATTTATGGTCAGATCTTACCAATGAGGGGTATACCTCTGGTATGGAACATGAGTCCCCATGTTGGTGGTGATCAGGTCTAATATGTTTTCCCCTCTTGTCGGAGTGGTGACCAGTTGTTCCATAGCATTTGAGTGTATAAATTCGAGGAACCGTTGGGCGAGGGTGTTGGGGCTTGAGAAGTGCTCCCAGTCTGTCTGGGTAGTTGAAGTCACCCAATATAATGGTGTTTGGAGAGACCTTCATATTCTCCAGTGTTCTCAGGAAAGCCAAGTGTGGTTCCTTCGTTTGGGAGGGTGGTCTGTAGCAGGCTACAAACTGGAAAGGCAGTTTGGCCCACTGTTAGTTGCACATGGATGCTTCGTGCAGTGCCACTAACCTGGAGGTGTGGGTATTTTTGAATATGGATACTCCCCCATCCTTTTGTGGTTCAGTCCGAGTTTTGGGGCTGAAAAGCATGGTATGAGGTATAACCTGGTAGTGCTGGGGTGCTCTCGGTAGCCTTGAACCAGGTTTCTGTTACTGCACTGATATCGATATCCTCCGTACTGAGGAGAGCCTCGAGTGCATGCATCTTGAGGTTTAGACTTCTGGCGTTGAGCAGCATTACCCTTAGTTTCTTTTTCCTTCTGTTGTCTATGGAGGTGGGTTTGTCTTTTGAGCCTTGCCTAAAAAAGGCACTATGGGGATGGCAAGAGCCTTAGCCAGTATTCGAAAGCCCAGGGGTGATAGGTGCAAGCCGTCCCTAGCGAAGCAATGTGGCTTGTCGAGCTTGTCATGAATTATATATTGCTGTCTGTTAAATTACTAATTAATTTGTTAACATAATTCTAAAACCTAGATATCGTAACTTACATTACTAAAATCACATCCAAGGTAAAATCCAATCATAATTTTCGTTAAAACTCTTAAAAATGTTTTTTTACTTAACGCCTTAAACAAGAATTATACCCTCTAGTGGTCTTAGTGGAAATTACATTTCAAGCACAGCTTATAACTTAGCAGATCTCAATTTTAATAAAGGAATTAAGGATATATAATCATTTAGACCAGGGGGATTTGATGCTTCTAAGGTGACTTGCCACCAGATGTCCCTGAACTCAATTTTCTCCTCCCATAGTCCACCTCTAATTTCCTTTTTCACCTGTTCCAAAACAAAAAAGATAACATTTTATTAATGATGGTATATAAATGGTAAACATGATTAATGTGGTCCTCTGAAGTCTTTAAGGGAGAGACGAAAACTCTGATTTTACAAGTGCGTTGATGTGTATAGTTCTTGTGTAGTGAGTTCAGTTTGTGGATTGTGCAATAAACAGCTTTTATTAATCACATCTCGTGGTTCTCCGTTCCTAAGGCACTTTTCTAGTGGAGTTTTGGTGCCTTTCTTCATTTTCCGGATTATAGATTTTAGTAATTCCGTACATATTACTCTGTCAAATGCTGGGGGAGCAAATGGCTGTAACCAAGGAAATTATTCTTTTGAGCTGGGAGACAGGATTTTGAGCATAGTTTGTCGTAATAGACACCTCAGACTTCACTTGAAGTGTGTTGTCTATAGGAATAAAAGTACAGAGTCTGTAGAACTGAAATGACTGACCAGAATGCACATATGTCTTGGAAATGTTCTCAAGTCATCTTTGTCCCTGTACAACTGTTTAGACAACACCACAGTTATGTGGTATGTATGCAAAATGGGGGGGGGGGCAGATCTTACCCACTGTGCAGACTATCCATTGTAGCCTGTGATGTAGCTTTTCAGCACAGTGTCACTCTGCGGGCATTTAACATATTGTCAGAGAAAAACTTTGTGGCAGATGACCTGAGCAGGGTCAAGACAGAGCCTCGGGAATGGAAACTGAATCAGAGGGTCTTCCAGGAATTGTTCCAACTGTGCAAAGGCACCTCGGCTGTATTTGCCACTTCTTAGAACAGCCATTTGGCAAAAGTCTGTGCAGGACACCATGCAAGGAGGCCTATAATACAGATGCATTTTCTTGTTCTTGTGCAAGAATGTTCCTGTATGATTTTCCTCCCTTTCCACTAATATTAGTGTCATTGTGAAGATTCAGAAGGACTCCCCAAAAATTTTAGTGACTCCCTTCTGGACTAGGCAACAGTGGATGTCCTCCCATATCACTGTTGCAGTATCCTTTACAGAAGGGATCTCCTACCAAGGATAGCCAATGCCTGGCCAGTATACAAAAGCATTTAGATCTTACAGATGCTTTACATCACACACATGCTGTCCACGTAAGGTGTAGGGCATAAAGGTAACATGTACACAGACGCACACAACTTTTTTGCTGCCAGTCAACTCCATTATCAAACATCAATCTGAATACCCTTCTGTGTTGGTTAACGTCATCTTCAGATAAGTGCCCCGTTGGGGTTTCATCTGTACTTTTTTTTTTTGTGTGTACTTGTGTTCATATCATCCAAAAAAGGAAAATGTCAGTTTGAGGCAGATTTCCCATAAAGACCTTCATTACCATGTTACTTTTGCTTAGGCACTTCCTAATACCATATGCAGTGCTCTGTCTGTAAAGCATTTGTCATGAAGACCCTACAGTAGTCACTTATCTTCCATATCCTTATACCTTGAGAACCAGCTACTTAAATTGTTGGCTCTGGGTGCTGCGGCAGAATCGTATCTTCCCAAGGGTCAGCTGTCTGCCAAGAAGATTGGCTGATCTGCTTGCTGTTCAGCCTTTCCCGGGTGTCTTTTTAGAAACTAGTGAAAGCAGTGAAGACCATCCACTGCTTCCTTCAGATTCCTCTGCTGCAACCCCATTTGACGTTGTCATAGATCTGACTTCTGGCACGTCATCTGAGGGTTTTTCAACAGATGTTATGGACATTAAAGGTAATCCTCGGCTGATTGAGGAATTCCCCTTGGTCCCTCATAAACAGATTATGGTGACGGAAGATATCTGTACTGCAATTACCAAATCCCACCAATGATTTGAACCACTGAAAGCTGTTAGGGCTGACGTCCCACTCAAGAAAAAGCAGAAAAGTAAACGTGTTACCACTGTTGCTAAAGATCCTCAACACGAATGGCAGAATGTTACTCAGTCTGTTAAGTGCTTTGATGGCCTTGAAGAATTCTCAAGGGGAGTCAAATGAGGACTAGGATTCTGGGGAGGAATCCCTTGCTTATTCCTGACAGATAACTACTTTAGATTGTGGTTCAGAGAAAGAAGATTTTTTTTGCCCAGATTCCCCCTGGGAAAGATCCTTTGGTGATGCTATTGCTTATATGATGGAGTACTAAAATGGGATTTCATCTAGGTTTCTGATGTTCAGCAGAGGTATTATGAGCTTTTTACAAATGAGTCTCCTAAGCCTTTTGTTCATCCTGTTTTGGCAGACCTTTTGGACACCTTTTCAACTGCTTCTGTAGCTCTTGATTCTCAGTCCCCAGTTCCTAAGAAACCTGATAGGCTCTACAAGGTGCATGAGGATCAAATATTTGTACAAGTGCTCTTCTGCTGATCCTTCAGTGGTTTTAGTTTCCACTGATGAGCCTTCCATGCTTTTGCCATCTGTTAAGCTTCTTCCTTCGGATAAGGGCAGTTGAGCTGTGGAACAGCTGGGTAAAAAAGTATATATTGGTGTCCCTTTGTCTTTTAGGGCTATTGATTACCAAATTCATGTGATCAGGTATGTTGCTCTTTCTCAGGTAGCCAAGATGGTGTTTGACACCTTCATTCTGATGGGAAGGCTACAGTTGTTTCCTTGCGTGCGTCTGCTTCCCAGTTTGTCCATCAGTCCATCAAATGCAGCTGATGCCTCTTCCAGGGCTGCTGCTTTTGCTTCTGATAAGGTGTTAATTGCTACATCTTCAGGCTTTACCTGATTATATTAAAGCCACATTTTTGGATGCTTCTCTGGATAACAAAAAATGTTTTTCAGAAGCTGTGCTGACCTATTTAAGTCCATCTAGGATGAAAGTAAGGAACTCAAACATTTTTGTCTCCCTTGTCACCAAATTCCAGAGGAATTACCCTTCTAAGTACCCCTTTGTCTATAGGTAGACTCACCTACCTTATAAAGGTAAAGGTTCTGTGTGTGTTCTCTGCTGAATCGACTCATATTCCATCCCTGAAACCTGCTTTTCTGGATAGGCCTGTCTCCATTTGACATTTGGCCTCTTCCCCTCGGCCAGGTCCCATTGTCTCTCCGAATTTTTCTTGTCTCTTCCAAATTGGCATCAGATCACCTCAGACTCCAGGGTGCTGTCTTGTCATTCATCAGGGGTATTTCATAGCTTGGAAATGCCGCACTTTCAGACATTCCATAACCTCTACAAGAACTGCTTCATCTTTTCCCAAAAGTCTGCAGTCCATTTTGGTAAAGGATACCATTCAGTCTGTTACACCACCACCACCCCCCCCCAAAGTGGGAAAGGGGTTTTACTGCTGAATGTTTTTGGCTCTTCAGAAGATGTGTGTGGAGACCAGTTCTGGATCTTTCTCTACTCAACACTTTTTTCTCAAGGTACCTTCTTTCTAAATGCTCTCTTCAGATCTCGTTTCCTCCTCTTCTCCAGGACTTCTTGGTTTCTCTAAACCTCAATGATGCATACTTTCACATCCCCATTCACTCTCTGTTCAGGAAATTGTTTCTGTATTTCTTCCTTTCATTTTCAGTTCTCTGCTTTGCCATCTAGATTTTCTGCTGGCCCAGGGGTAGTCACCAATCCTTCCATTGCTTTTTGCAGGCTTCAGTGGTACAGATTTTCCTTTATCTGAACGACCTCATTCAGGCTCCTTCTCCCAGCAGTGTGTTGCAGGATCTTCCCTTTACCCCTTGTCTTTAAAAAGTCTAGGGTTCGCATTAAATTTCTAGAAATCTGTTCTGACACCCTCCCAGGATCATGTTTTTCTCAGGTGCAGGCTTCAGGCTATTCCCATGTTGGCTTTTCTTCCTGCTCTCTGACAACCTGTTTCCGGTCTTTCCTCTGTCCTCTCATGGCCATGAGATTTCCAGGTTCTGGGGTTTATAGCCTGCGCTATTCCCGTGCTTCCTGTCTCCAAGCTCCATATGAGGAAGCTGCAGTGGTACCTCCGATCAGTGGGGCTTCTTCATCCTGGACTTCCCTTTTCCTTTATTCCCTTGTCTGAAACTTGAGCTTCAGTGGTGAACTTGGCAGGTCTTTCTATCTGGGGCTACTCTTTCAGGCTCCATTTCCTTTTTGGCAGCTGTTCACAGATGCCTCATACTTGGGGTGGAGGCTTCTTGTGACCCTTTAAAGGTAGAGTGAAATAGCACCGCCCGCATATTCAATCATTAGAAAAGACAGAACCCATAAAAAGGTGGAGCAGTAGCTGTTATGTACTTATCCTCCTTAGTAGTTACTCCCTATGATAAACCTATTCCCCAATTTTCTAATCCAGAACTTACTGTGGCTGCACTTCAAATAAACGTACATAAACACATATGCATAGCTGTACTTTATATTCCCCCGGGTGATAATATCCCTATACTAGAGGGCATCCTCTCATGGCTGTCAAGCAACATTAGTAATGAAACTATTATACTTGGAGACACAAATATCAATTGGACCTCCATTAAGTCTCCCACAAACCCCCTAAACATTAACCTCTAACTTTTCTCAACTTAACTCCACAACCAGACCCTCCAAAAATTCCTCCAGTGGTAGCACCCTAGATTGGATCTTAGTTTCTCATCCCCATTACTTCTCTGATAATGGTACTCTTCCTGACTTGCTCAGCGATCCCCTCCTCATCTTCACTCACCGTCTTCCTTCCCCTCTTCATCTATCCCATAACTATGTAAAGAGAAGTAATAACAATGAAGCAGCCAAGTGTCACCAGGACGTAGAAATTCATAAAATATTTATTGTAAAAAAGACAGTAAGTGCTTTCGCTAAGTAGTTTATTCAGACTGACAAACATTATTATCAAATTCTGGTCCAACGTAGGTGAAGGTATTTCTTTTCCCTTACCTATGCGGGCAGATAAGGGAGGGGAGACAGACTCGGTCAATGAGCCAAGGTCGGCAGAAACGCAAGCATTCTGGAGAATACAACTCCAATCAAACGTTAAAGAAAATGTGGGGGAAAGTAGTAGATCATTAGTTATGAATATTTCAGCATATAGGCTTTCATCTGATGAGGAAAAGTTT
>NC_056747.1:264715052-264747999 GCF_019279795.1 Protopterus annectens | reverse complement strand
TGTCTTTTGATAGTATGCACCCACGCTACACCTTCCCTAATATAGTACAAGGACAAATAAGTAGGATTTCTAGACTCTGCACAGAGGATTCTTGTTTTGAAGGAGAAACAGACAGGTTAAAAGGTTTTCTTCATGATAGGGGTTATCATGAAGACATGGTCAACAAGGTTGCACAAAACAGTAAGGCCAAGAGGGGAGATAAATATAAACCATGGTTACACCGCTCTGGTAGCACAATAAAGGTATCCTCGCATGATGGAGCAGGTGGTTATGGATCCAAAATAATGTTTACTTATAGTAGCAATATTAGAGAGATTGGCGAGATTGTTAAGAAAAATTGGAATATTTTGTCTAGTGATGATAGGATTAGGGATATTGTAGGTCCCTGCCGTAGGTTTGGATATAGAAAAAATAAGAGCTTGAAAGACATTTTGTGTGGAGAACACTCTGCTGATACTTTCACTTCCATCTTTCCAGTTGGCAGTATGCCATGTGGATTGTGTAAGGCTTGTCCCTATATCTATCAAGATACAACTTTTACACATCCCACTACAGGAAAAATATGGTTACTGAAGGCTAGGGCTACCTGTAGAACGAAGGATGTTGTTTATTTGGCTGATTGCAAGTCCTGCCCATGTTTTTATGTGGGCAAGACTAACAATATGTTAAAAGTAAGGGTCTTACAACATATGTCAGCAATTAGAAATATGGATAAACACAATGCTTTAGACATGTAAAAGATAATCCTACTCATAGTTTCAGGTTTAGGGCCATAGCTAATGTTAAACTCAACAGAAGGGGGGGGGGATATCAAACAACTGACAGAGTTAATAGAGTCTAGATGGATCATAGAGCTCATGGCACACAGGAGGCCGGGCCTGAATGATGTCATTCCTATGAAACCCACCCTGAAAAACAGGTGTTTTTTTACTAGTATCCGATTGGATGTTCATTATTTTAAATTGTACTCTGTGTTATTTGTATTTTATCTGACGAAGGGTTAACACCCGAAAGCGCTAATCTTCTGGATACTTTGCTTTTAATAAACAACTTTGGATACCCAGCATCTTTTGGATACTTTGCTTTTGACAAACTTTGGATATCCAGCAGTATTCTTCCAAAGGTTTTTTTGCTGATGTTTCATTTGTTTGTATCCTTTGGTTGAATTATATTGGCACCGAGCATTTGTTTTTGGATTTGGTACTTGTAGAAGTAGGATGGCAGATACCATTCTAGATTTAAAGGTGTTTTGTCGGAACATCATACTTAGATTACTTTATGGTGACAGCGATAAGCAAGTGGAACGAATGCACTCACATGTATCTTTTTCTTTTAAGCATATGAACAGCTTTGTTCCTGTGAATCATCCTCTAGTAGATGCTTACATGAAACTCACTGAGGATGAATTTCTCAAATAATATGATAATACAGGCATCTATACCCATCGGGCTATAAAGAGAAGACATAATTTGACTTGTAAAGAAAAAATAGCACTGAAACAATTACAGGACAATGAATTCAGTCTAATTTGTGTGAGCTCTCATGGTAAGTCAGCCTTCTCATTTTCAGCAAAGATTGGTTTTCTTAACAGCTAATACTTCATGTATGCCTGCAGTGTCCAAATTTACCTTAATCCAACCTTTCCATCTCCCTATCTTCTTTCCAGGACCTAAAAATGAGAGAGAGAAGGAATATTCTGTGCCTTGGATGTCCACAAGCTACTCTGGCACTCTCCCTTACAGAAGACAGTCTTTCAGAACTTCTGATCAGTTCACTTTTTGTGAAGTACAGAAAAAGGACAGTCTATGTCAACATATTTTTAAATGCTTGCTTAGTACTATTTTTTAACTGAGGCAGAAGTGTTTTCTTGCATTACTTTTTCTTTCTTCTGCAGTTGCACTGCTACTTTTGTTAATTTGTTACATTGTAGCATAACTCCCCATTGAATCCATAATCCATGAGCATGTTGTAGTAGTACTTGGCTGTGTATGTAAGACTAAAATGCTACTGTCTTCACTGTAAATCCATACTCTCGAGTGATATTGCTGATGGTGATTTTTTTTTTGGTGTACAGCATCACATTCAGGCTGTACAAACTAAATCTGTGCAGTGTACATATCCCTTTACTCTGTCAAGTGTCCACTTCAACAAAACCATAATCCTTGAGTATGACTTGATGGAGGTTATTCAGTGGGCTATGCGTATGACTAAAACACTGTTATATGTTGACATGTTGTACTTAAAGATATCCTTAACAAGTGGATCATTATCCAGAAAGATAGGGTGAGGTATGTGCATTAGCACTGTTTTGCTTCCTCCCTGACAAAATATTCGAGCAGTTAAACTTAAAAGGGTTGGGGGTAGCTTTCCCTTCCTTTGATTCCAGGGCAGGGGATGGTGGACTTTCCCTTCTTTTGATTCCAATGCAAAGAAATGAAAAGCTAATTTAAGTATAGTCTGGTTTCTGGTAAGTAAATTGTAAAGAGAACCATGTTGTTGGGAGGAGAAAAACTCAAGGTGGAGTTAAAATGTATGTGACTGGAGTTCCCTTTTAATAACATGAAGGTGAACTGATGAAACTTGTGCAAGTTCACCTTTTCTATGCTATTTTCACTAAATGTGATTCTGGTTGTCTTGAATTATCCCACTACTCCAAGGAGCAGCTGAGCAGTTGTTTTTGACTTCTGAACAGACAGGCCTGCTTTGTTACCCCTTGCAGTATTGACTGGCTAGTCACAGTATATAAAATTCTAGTTGACTGTTCGTAATACATCTGGCAAACCTACCCCCCTTCCTTCACTGTACACCCTTAGACTGTACAGATCAAGGAAAATAAATCCTAATAACGTATTTTTATGTTTTACAGTACTTCCTAATACTGGAACGAATGGTGTAAACAAACAACCCGATACTACGGAGCCCGTCTCACCCCCACTTTTGAACAACACAATAACTTCAGAAGTTGTTTCTGATGCATCAAATGAGGTGAGTTCTAGAGGTGCTAACGATTTAAGTCTTTTGTAGGGCATCTGGAAGTATTACAGAGAAAGCATTGCCTATAGCTTGGTTTATGTATAGTTGTAAGACTGTGCACTTTAAGTAGGTATAATGATGAATGATGTAATATGCTTAGCATAGTGAAAGGAAACTGTATTAACTTGGGGGGGGGGGGGCTTTTAATGGACTTGATTGATATTGCCTACATAGGCCAAGGTTTTTATGCCCACTGTGGATTTACTTCTATAGTCTTGAATCCGCAATTCTTAAAGAGCATTTGATTTCTAAGAAGGCATTTAGCACACATACCAGTGAATATCAAGAAGGTTGTATTTTAGGGAAGGCAGCTAATAGTGTTTTTAGCATGCACCTTCACTCCATGTAATCCTAAGAAGCAGTTGTCTAGGATGTTTGAAAATGCTGAGTGAGAGACAGTAGACACTTTCTCGATGCTGTTACTCAACTTCATTTCCCATTATCTCAGCTGTGGCTGTTATGTGAATATATTGATCTGCGAGTTATAGTACTGTAGCGAACGTTAAAGAAGTAGGTTTGCAGTCTTTTATTGAGCTGCTTTGTTACAGCCTCTTAAAGTAGTAATTAAACATTTAACACGATATCAGATGTGACTGCAGTATGGACACAGCTGTGTGCCAGTTTTTAGTGTACAGCAGAAAACTGTAAAAGTGTGCCATTTTCGTGCAAGACTACAGTATAATATGCGAGCTAATGTTCTCCATGACATCATTCTTCACAGAAGGGACTTGGATCTGACATCATATCTAAGCCGGCAACTTTTAGCATAGACAGATCCAAGGCTCAAGCTTCTCCTTCTCCTATAATCTCCTGCTGCTCTTTAACCCCCTGATCAGCGTTTTGCTACAGATGTGATCCTCAGCTCTTGCTTTCATTTAAGTGAATTAGCTCAGTTTTTTTTGTTATAGCTTAGCTTAATGTTGCGGGTTAGCTTTTTTTCTAGTTTATCTTTAGCTGTAGTTTTACTAGTTTATCTCCCCTCACTTAGATTTGTGAGTTTGGGTAGTTTCCCTTGTTAGTTGGGGTTTTGGTGCCCTATTTTCCTGTTAGTCGCTAGGTGTTTGTATTGTACCTGTTCAAATTACAATGTCTGAAAAGCCCTCTGGGTTTAAAAAGTGCTCCTTATGCACTCGGAAGATGCCCAATGCTGACTCGCACAAGGAGCGTTTGTATTGTCTAGGGGCTCCTCACCTGGAAGCTGAATGTGACATTTGTGCCACATTGAACCCCAAGGCTTTGGCGCAGTGCCACAGCAACCTGCTTCTTAAAGCATGATGTGGGGGGGGCTTATGTTTCCCCTCATAAGGCTTCCTCTTCTGACCCCAAGTGGAAGACCCCTTCCATCCCCTCAGTAGCTTCTAAAAAGTCATGGCTATCTGCTCCTAGATCCCCAGATCAGACTCCAGTCCAGGCTCCCTCTGATCAGAGGTCTTCTGATCTGAGATCCTTTGACTCTTCCTCCAAATCCAAGGGCTCCTCAGATCCGATCAAGGTTAGGCCAGCCTCGGATCCACCCGGTTTGTAGGATCTGATTTCTCCTTCCACTCTGCCATTTCATCAGAGCTTCCTCGAGGCATTTATTCCAGTCAGCTCCCAGACCCTGGAGCTGAACTTCAGATCACTGGCGTAGATGCTCATGTTCTCCAGCAATTTCTACCCATTCCTCCACTTCTTACAGATCGCCCAGGAGTTGCCTTCTGATGATGAGCTGCTTCCTCAAAGCCCAAATAGAGTTGGGGCTTCTGGCACCCACTGACCATCAGACTGGGGGTGCTTCTCCAATCCCAATTCGCCATTCTCTTCCAACCCCAGGGGCTTCAAAATCTCAGGATCCAAACACCAGAGGTCAAATCCCAACTATGTTGGCTATTCCCCTTTTCTCTACCTCATCAGGGTCCCTGGCCCGCTCTGCACCTCCACCCTCGGACCAGAGTGGACCCAGTGCTAGAGTGATTGGCACTGGTTCCACAGGGACGGGTCCAGTCTTTTTGGACAGATCTTTCATTGGGGCAAATGCCCTCTGCAGCTCCACGGGTCGTGCTGTTGTTTTGGAGCTCATTCCTCCTCTTAGGGAGACTTCACCCTCCAAGATTTGGGGACAGGACTGCATCTGGCCACTCGGTCTTCTGAGTGTTAGAGAGGACCTTCTCCAGGACTGGAGCTACATCTCCCACCTGCCTGGGTCCATCCCTGCCTCTCTATAACTTGGGTGGTGAGGCGTCCCATCCTGTCCAGGGTCAGCCCTCCTGTTTGAGCCTTCAGGGTGTTTCCCCCCCTCATGGGGTCCCTGCATCTTCCGAGTCCTGCCCGGAGCCCCCATGGAGGAGGTACCTCATAAGAAAAAGTGCAGGAGGAGGCACTTGGACTCCCCCACAGTGTCTCTGAGGACATGGACCTTGATGAAAGATCTGTCTCCTAGTCGCCGCTCGACGATGTCTCTTTTGGGAACATCCTCGATATCCTGAAGTAGAAGGGCGGATGGTCTCCCCATCCCCTGTCTTCGGAGGAGTCCATGTTCCTGAAGGCTTTTGGGATGGGCCCGTATACTTCCTGGGTGTCTCCCCCTGCTGACAAGTTAATCTTATCGCCAGCAGAGTGTTGAAGGAGCCCGACACTGTGGAACCAGTACCCAAACAAGCAGATAAGTTCCTTAGTCCCCTATCTCGGGTGATGAACTGGCATGGGAAGCGTGCGTTTCCCTCAGCTACATTTTGACTGAGGGCAGTTAATTACTTGGCACACTTCAGCCTCCAGAGGGACATAGTCAAAGAACTCACCACTTCCCTTAGAGTTATTGGCCCAGCAGACCTCAAGAAGTTGTCTCACAAGTTTTCTTTTCTGACATCCCTCACTAATTCCTCAATGAGGTTAATTTCCAATGCTGCAGAAGCCATCTCTTGAGGGGCAGGTACCGGCATAGCTATAAGGTGTCATGTTTGTTTATGATTGTGGGTTTGCGGAACTTTGTGTTCTTTACCAGTGCTTCCTTTGCTGGGTCCACCCACTCCATCAAGGACACTTTGGCATGTAATGAGCAAGAAGGGAAGACTCTTTCCACAGTCTGGATCAAGTTTTCTTTTCCAAAGAGGTATTTCACAAAGACCAAACAAGGAGCGAAGATGTGTTTCCAGAAATCATTCTTCCTTCCAGGATGCACTGGATAATTCCTGTTCCAGAGACAAGAAGAGAGGATTCAATGGCAGATGCCACCCTAGAGGTGGGGGGACCGCAAAATCAAGGTTCCAGAGAACCCTTCTCTGAGCAGCCCTTTCATAGCTCCTGAGGCGTTGCCCGACTGCTCTGCCCTGTATGCCGTCAGGGGTCATATTTCTCTTCACCCACTAGCCTCGACGAACATTACCTCTGATCAGTGGGTGTTAAACATAGTTTCCAGGGGTTATTTTATTCCTTTTTCGCAACCCTCCTTCAACATGGTGGTATCTCCCTGACGTTCCACCCCGTCAGAGGGAGTTGGCCTCCAGCCTCTTCTAAAATGAGCCATCCAAGAGGTCTCAACAGGACAAAGAGGATCCGGAATGTACTCTAGCTTCTTAGTGCCAAAAAACACCAGGGACCCGTGTCCTGTTTTGGACCTAAGCAAGCTGAATCTTTTGGTCAGAAAGTCCAAGTTCAGGATGGTCACTGTTCATTCCATTCTGCCCCTGTTATGCAAGGACGATTGGATATGCTCAGTGGATCTCCAGGACACTTACCATCACATCAAGATAGACAGATGCTGTAGGGAGCACCTTTTGCTTCTGGTTAGGGCCCAATCATTACCAGTTCAGAGCCCTTCTTTTTGAACTCACCACAGTCCCCAGGGAGTTTATTAAACATATGGTAGTACTAGCACCTGGGGAGTCAGAGAGGTGCTCTTGTCCACGATTGGCCTCTGGGTCTCCTTTACGCTTATCCTCCTGTCCCTCTGATCCCCAAAGTTTTGCAGAAAGTGGATCGCTTGGGGACCTCCCTGATCCTCATTACCCTTTCTGGCTTTGTTAATCGTGGTTCCCCTTCATCAGGCCTCATCTGAAGTATCCTCCCTGGATACTGGATACCCTTTCAGATCTGATCTCCCATCCTTTGGGGCTTCCTCTTCCAAACCTTCGGACCCTTCATCTAACCGCATGCTTTTTCAGTTCTCTTGATTTTGAAGCAGTCCAAGTTGTCTTCCCCCATCAGGAATATTATTTTAGCTTCCCAGAACCCTTCCACCAGGAAGGTTTACAGTAGGAAATGGCAAAGATTTTCTATATGGACTGAGCGCAGGAATCTGGATCCCTTTTCTGCCTCTGTTTCAGATATCCTTTTGTTCTTGTCCTCACTTTTTCAGGCTGGGGCAAGTGTTTCTAGTGTTAAGCTCCATTTGGCAGCGATTTCTAATTTTCATTAAAGCTGCAAACATATAGTAGTAGACTTTGGTCTTCAACCTGTGGGTTATGGATCTCTATCGGATCGGTCACTGCCGGATTTCCAGCATCTGAGCTCCAAGCTCCTCCTCTTACCCAAAATGCCCCTGTCTCCCTCCTCCCTTCAGATCTCGTTTGCCGCTGGAAAAGCAAGCAGTGTGGTCCGAGCTCTAGGCGTATAGTGGGTGTGTAGTGTAAGTGCTCTTTTTGATCTCTCTTCTGCCTTTCTTAATATTTCTTGCTTTCTAACTTTTTCCTCCTCGCGACAGTTGATTTAAAAAAAAAAAAAAAAAAAAAAAAAAACTTCTTCCCTCTTTTTTTTTCTTTTTCTACCTATCTCTATTTGTGTGCATGTGGGAGTGTGCCTGACCTATTTAGGGATGTGTGAAGCTCCTAAATTAGGATTCAGGAAGTGCCCAGTGTTTGGCCATAAGCTTTCCCAGCTGATGACCACACTCTATATGTAGTGTGCCTGGGCGCCGCGCACCTTCAGACCTCATGCCCTATCCGTGCTTGGTTCAATCCCAGAGCACTGAAGGACAGGAGGGACAGATTGAGCCTTAAAGGACTACTTCCTTCCACGGGGACGGTAGCCCCTGCGTACCCCCCCCCCTTTTCAGGGACAACAGCTGCCTTGTCTTAGTATTCCCTTGCCTCTGGGACTCTAACTCCGGGGAAGGGGTTGGTCAAGAGACAAACCGCAGTCCCCCGACCGCTCGGTCCCAGTTGGCCTGCCAGCTAACGTTAGGACATCAACTAGGCCCAGATTGCCCCGGCTTCAATTCCCAAGGTTCTCCCCTGAGCCAGAGGAATTGCGGGCCTGATAGCATGTTAATTGCCCCCTCACCAGCATTCTAGACCAGTTTCTGTGGCGTCATCCTTCTCCACCCTGAACCTCAGTGAAGCAGAGATGGGACCAGATGATGCAATTAATCCACACCCAAATCCTGATGGGGTCTTGCTGGCATCCTCTCCCTCTGGAGGGGGGGAGCTCACAGTCCTTTTTTATGCCATAACTCCTTCTCTGAACCGACCTGTGGATTCGTAGCCTCTGGATCAGCGGACCCTAGGGGTTAGGGTGTTGGCGCTTATGGTACTTTCTACCTCGATGCCGCTCATTGCCTTGAGAGTGTCGGATCCGAGCTCTCGGAGCCTTAGTCTTGGGGTCGGATCCGAAGGATTGCTGTCAGCTCCGAGCCTTTTGGAGCGCAGGACTTCCCTTGGTATTTCAGCTCCTGGAGTCTCTGCTCTGGCTTCCCTGTCTGGTCAGAGGGGAACAGTTCCAGCCAGTATTTCCCGGGAGGTCCATTTCCTTTCAGCCTTTGTGGTGGAGAGGGTTCTCTCGGTGTCGTCGGGACCTTCGACCATCTTGTCCTCTGACTCCATCCTGGCTCTCTTGGATTTGGGTGTGGTTTCGACCATCTTATAGTATCAGGGACAACCTATGCCCGTTTTGCTTCAGGAAGCTCCCCCGAGAGAGCAGCAGGAAGTTTGCGAGTCCTCCCCAGAGAATCCCACTGAGGAGGTTCCTCGCAAACGAATGTGTAAGAGGAGGCACTTGGACTCTCCACCCAAGTCCCTTACTGAAGACAGTGATTTTGGAGGAAGGTTCCCCACAGTCACCCCCAGAGGATGTCTCCTTTGGAGACATCATGGAACTCCTCTGCCGGGGTGGGGGTCTACCCAAAAAAATGGCCTCTGACAAATCCATGTTCCTTGAGGCATTCGGCACAGGCCCATCGACTTCTTGGGTGTTCCCTCCCATGGATCCTTTGGTGTATCTGATAACTTCTCGGGCATGGAAGGAACCAGACACTGTGGAGCCTATCCCTAAGTACCCGGATAAAGTGCTTCGTCCCCCTTCAGACAAGACTTGCTGGAACAAGGGAATCCCCTGTGGATGCTATGGTTGTGGCAGCCGCCACCAAGAAAGAGCTCACACAGGGGAGCTCTAAACTTCATCCTGAGTCAAGAGTAATGGACCATTTTGGGAAGCAGGTATGCTTCAGCAACCTTCTCTGTAAGAGCACTGAACTAAATGGCTCACGTCATTTGACTGCAGCGAGACTTGGTCAAGGAGATCGCGGAGTTCACCCAGGAGTCCATATTAGTGGGAGATAAGACATTTTCCACTTGGATGGCTACTCTCAAGGCTGTAGCAAATACGTCCATGCATTTTCTCTCCCATGCCACGGAGGGAGCCACTAGGGTGGCCGGTACTGGCCTGGCTCTGTCTGTCATTTCTCAGAACCCTTCAGTGTCATTTACAAATGCCCCTTACAATGGTTCTACTCTTTTTTTTGGGAAGTCAGAGACTTTGGTCCAGAGTGAGAAGAACGGAAAGACACTTTCTGCCATCAGGATATGCTTCTCCCCCTAAAAGATCCTTCTCAAGGAGTCGGCGAGGAATGAAGATGTGGTTCCGAAACTCTCAGGTTTCCCCCCCCCCCCCCGAGACACTGTAGACTCACTTTCCCCCAAAAACAGAGGGGGTTATGATAGACACCCCCCCCCCCAAGGGGCAGAGGGAGTTAAAGAAATTTCGGGTCCTGAGAACCTTTCTCAGACAAACCCAGGCAGCAGCCCTGAAGGGCTGCCTAACTGCTCATCTCTGGAGGCAGTCTGTCGACTGTCGCTTCACCTAGTGGCATGGAAGTCCATAACAGATCATTGGGTGTTGCAGATAATGTCCTGAGGATATTCCATCCCATTCAAAAAACCAGCTTGACCACCAAATCACCTGTCAGATGTTCCACCCGCACCCTAGTACCTACCTATGAACCTATAATCAATGGGGCGGCGAAAGCCGATACATTCTGGCTAGACTTATAAATGCCCTCGGGCATTTAGCCTAGTACCTACCTACCTATGAACCTAAAGGGGGGAAGCAGCTATAGAAAAAGAAAAACTGCTAAGAAAATGAGTCATCCAGCCTGTCCTCCGAGACCAGTCCGGATCAGGAATTTATTCCAGGTTTTTTTTTACTGCCAAAGAAGAGAGGGGACCTAAGACCCATTCTGGATGTTTCCACATTGAACCTGTCAGTAGCCAAGGTGAAATTCTGGTTGGTCACTCTTCAATCCATCCTGCCATTTCTGTAGGCGAACGATTGGATGTACTAGATCGACCTCCAGGACGCATACAGTTATATCAAGATGGACAGACACTCTTGGAGGTTTCTCAGTTTCTGGCTAGGAACCAATCCATTATCCGATCAGAGCTCACCACAGCCCCCAGAGTGTTCACCAAGGTTATGGCAGTAGTAGCGACTCACCTGAGGCTTCAGGGTATTAAGTTCTTCCCTTACCTGGACGATTGGCTCTTCACTGCCCCTTCCAAGCATCTACTTTACCAAGCCAGGGATAGTTTCCTCTTGCTAGTGAAAAGACTGGGCATCACCATCAATCACAAGTCATCACTGGCCCCGGTTCAGATCTTAAACTTCATTGGGGCGGTTGGACATGATTCAAGTGAAAGATTTCCTCACCCCAAACAGGGTATACAGTCTCAAATTGCATTTTCTGTGTGTTCAAGCCCAAGTTCCAACAGGAGCAAGAGTACTAAGGGCGTTGGGGTCTATGGTGGCCACGATCAGTCTATTACCCTTAGCATGGTTTCACATGCAGATTCTCCAGTGGGCGCTTGCTGTTCAATGGTCCCTGCTAGATCTGCCGTTGTTGCATCCCATTCGAATCTCCCAAGTATGCAGGGGCTCTCTTTGGTGGTGGCTTCAGTCCCTGGATCTAATCAGGGGACACCCTTTTCTTCCGTCCTTTCCCAAAACCATGGTGACCACAGGCACCTCCCAGCTAGGGTGGAGGGGGGGGGTATTGCTCAGGAAGCACAGCCCAAGGCACGTGGTCCCCACCCGAGACCACCTTGCATATCAATGTCCTAGAGATGATGGCGGTTCGTTTTGCGTTGCAGGCCGTTTATGCCTATCTCCTTCTAGGGAAAGTTGCGATTCAGACAGACAATATGTCAGTAGTCTGGTACATCAACAAACAGGGGGGAACCAGATCTTATCCCTTATGTGGTGAAGCCATGAGTATGGGAATGGGCGATCACTACCGGTCATTTTCTGGTGGCAGCACGCATCGTGGGGCGGTCCAGAATTCTCACGGACAGGCTCAGCAGGTCTATTCTGATGCCTTACGAGTGGTCTCTCAAGCCTTAAGTGGCGGAATAGATCTTTCTAAAGTGGGGACGTCCTTGCTACAATCTTTTTACATCTCCATCCAATGCGAAATGCACTTGAGTTCTTTGCTCTGAACCCCTCCTCAGGAGGAAGCCCCCCCCCCAGAGATTCACTGGTCCATGCTTGACCTCCTGGTCTTCTGTATGCTTATCCTCCACTACCCTCATTCGAAGTTTCTTCAGAAACCTCGCAGGCTGGAGACCACTGTGATCGTAATCGCCCCATTCTGGTCTCTCCAAGTTTGGTTTCTGTTTCTATGGTCTCACCTAGTAGTTCCACCATGGACGTTGACTCAAGTTCCTGATCTTATTTCTCATCCCTCCGGGATTCCTCACCCAGACCTGTACAGTCTGAAGCTCACTGCTTGGCTGCTCCAGTTCCCATGATTTTTAGGTCTCCTGGCTTATTCCAAGTTAAGACTATTCTGGTGGTGGCTCACAAGTCTTCCACTAGAAGGGTTTATCATAGGAAATGGAAACGTTTTTCCATATGGGCGTCGCAGTGTGCGTTTGACCCTTTTACTGCCCATGTGTCTGCAGTTTGAGTTTTTGGCGTAAATTTTTCAGCAGGATCCCAGTTCCTCCACAGTCGAAGTCCAATTGACAGCTATTTCCAGTTTTCATGTGGGAGAAAACATGTAATCTTTGGCTTTTTCTAAACTTTGTAAGACCTTCCTTAAAGGTACCTTTTTTCTTAGACCCCTGGTGAAGGATCCTATGCTCCTGTGGGATCGTACTTGAGTACTTCCGGCTTTAGTTTTCCTCCCTTTTGAACCTGCAGCTTCTGTAGATTTACAGTTTTTATCTTGGAAGATTCCCTTTTTGGTCGCCATTACTTCTGCCAAGAGGGTGTCGGAACTTCAGGCTTTTATCCATTAAGGTTCCTTATATGATCTTTCACAAAGACTGTCTTTGCGTACCAATCCATCCTTCCTTTCTAAAGTAGCATGAAAAGCGAGTATCAATCAGTCTTCCAGTTTTTTCCCTAATTTTCAAAACACGGGGGAATACAAATTACATCTGCTGGATGTGCATAGACAATTGAGATTTTACTTACACTGGACGAAAGCTTTTCATAAATCAGTTCAGTTATTTGTTGTTCCAGACCTTTTTTTAGGTAAACCAATTGCCAAAGTAACAATTGCACAGATTTCAGCCTAATCTGTCAAGGGAATTTCCCCTCCATGGCAGGCAAAGGCAAATTCGACTAGGTCTGTGGCTTCTTCAGCTGCCTTTTGGTCCAGAGTTTCACTGGATGGTATCTGTTCTGCAGCCACTTGGTCCTCATCTCATACTTTTATTTCACATTACAAATTGGATATTTTATCTAGGAAAAGGGCATCCTTTGGCTCTGCGGTGCTCCAGAATATCCTTCCATGAGAGGCCACCCAGGTGTTTGGTAGCTGAGGACTCTGTACTGCAGGTTGAAGACCAAATGAAGTAGTCTACTTCAGACAAAGAAGTTATGTACTCACCATAATGTTCCATCTTAGTAGTTGTACTTCATTTGTCTTCATCCATCCCTCACTCCCCCCCCCCCCCCCACCTTGTCACTGTGATACTGACCATATGTGGAGATGGTTACATCAGGAATGTCCCTAGTCACACTTGGGCTCTGGATTTTCAGGTTACCAGCAGTGACAAGGTATTAGGTCAGGAATGTGTGATGTTTTTTGGCAGCAAACTCTATCTGAAAGGAGGAGGGAGACCGGGGCATTATGGGTAAGGGAAGGAGCTTGGAGCTCTGATCAGATGCTGGAAATGCATCCATGATGGATCCAATACGGATCCGTAACCCACAGGTTGAAGACAAATACAGCTACTCAGATGGAATGTTTCAGTGAGGACATAACTTTTTCTCTTCCAGGCTCTGCAAAGCATTCGTGAAAGGCATGTTCCCTCTCAGACTGCCAGTTAAGGATCCCTCGCCTCCTTGGAATTTAATGTTAGTGCTGCAGTCTCTTAACTTAGTGTCCATTTGAACCTGCCAGTTTGTGCGATCTTAAGTTCTTGACATGGAAAATGGCCTTTTTGGAAGCCATTACGTCAGCTAGGTGGGTTTCCAAATTGAAAGCTCTTTCAATTGCTCCCCCATATGTGGTCTTTCAGAGTATCTCTTAGAACAAATCCATCTTTTCCGCCCAAGGTTGCCTCTGAATTTAATCTGAACCAATATATTCATTTTCCAGATGTTCTTCGTGTTTCACTGTTGCAGTCATTACATTTGGGTAATCCTGCTGGCAGGTTGCCCTCAGTCAGCCTGAATTCCAAAGTCTTGGGTCCTGCGTCTGTTTCTTTCGCCCCCTCCTTGACATCAGGTCATCAGGGGTATAAAAGATGCAGCTGACACCATTTTCTTCAGTCTTTCTTGCTGCGTGGTGCCCAAAGCAGAAGCAGTTCGCAAGTGCCGGTCGGCCGACTCCTGAGATTTTCGTGTTCGAATTTCAGATCCGTAGTCTTCATTAAAGCCAAGTACCCCGTTGGGGAAACTTTTTTTCTTGCTCCAGACTGATGTCAGAAAAAGTTAATAATTGTATTTCTTGTGGAAAGCAAATACCTCGGACTTTCATTCTTACTGTATTCCTCGCCTAGGCCCTGACCATAACGTTTCAGGTTGTTGGTTTTGTGCTACATTTAACCAACACACTATTAAGCGTCGGTATGATTTTGCATTAAACTATTTTGGACGCAGGTTTAATTATCCAGAAATGTCGTCTGATAGCCATCTGACTACTGGAGTTCACAAAAAACACAAAGAAAAAGATAAGACAACCGAGGCCCAAAACAGACTACGAAGCTTCTAAGCCAGTCGCCGGTTCTCAGTGAGGCGCTTTTGCAGCCCCTGACGCCCGCTACTTTAGAGTTGCAGGCCACGTGGAGTCTGCTATGCTGCTGGAAACTCAAGATATTGGAGCCACGGACACTATTCCTTCAGATGGGTCCAGAGCCGCTGAGCAGGCACTGACTTCTGAGGGTGTGTTCAGACCTAAACATCTGTACATTAAACCGACTTCAGCTTCAAAGGCAAAGACTAAAGGACCTTCAAAGACAAAGAAACAAACTCAACAGCCACGTGGACAAGCCACCATGCCCAAAAAACAAATGCTCAAAATGGCCGAAGACTTGATTACCTTGATCAGGGGTTCCCATCCCCCTCCTGATAAGATGCCTAGGCAAGAGACAGACTATGAATCTTCAGATCAGGTTTCTATTTCTTCTGATTCCTCTTCTGATCAGGAATCATCTCTTCCCCTCCCCCTATGAGGATTCTGATGCTGAAGAACCTATTCCTTCAGCTTCTCCTCCTGAGGACTATTCTTGTGGGGAAGCATTACATACCATGACAGAGCACTTCCACTGGGAGAGCAAAGATTTTTCGGAATCAAAAAAGAGGCTCAGGGACTTCCTTTTACTACCTCAACACAGATCTCTAGCCATTCCACCTGTGTTCGACATTGTAGATGGTGTTTTCAGAGTCTAGTCTGACCTCTGACTCCTTACCTCCAGCTCCTGTTAAGCCTGACAGGTATTACAGGGTTCCTGACTCTCATAAATTCCTTTTCAAAAACCCTGCTGCAGACCCAGAAACTATTTCACAAGGTCCCAAAGGGTTTAAGGCTTCTGCTGCAAAAAACCCTACCCCCTCTGACAGAGATTCTAGGGCACTGGATAGATGGGGGGAAAAAAGGTTTACACATCTGCTACCTTGGCTATAAGGGCCTTAAACTCAGTTTCATATGCTCAAATATCAGCAACATGTCATGGCATTGCTTAAACAGAAAATGTTAAACTCTGAATGTGCAGAAAACAAGGAAATACAGGATTTATTGCATGCAGCTGAACAAGTTGGAAAGCATACTTTACAATGTGTTTTTGATTCTCTGGAGGCCTCCTGCAAGGCCGCAGTTACGGGTTCTGTAATTAGGAGGCATGCTTGGTTAAAGGAACAAAATCTGCCTGATCATGTCAAAGTTAAATTATTAGATGCACCTTTACAGCAAGATACTTTGTTTGGTGTTAAGGCAGAAGAGGCGTTAAAGAAAATAGAGGACAAAGCTAAATCTATGCAAACTGTCAAAGATTTTTTATAAGTACAACCACCTAGGTTTAGTAGACACTGACCTACAAAAAATTGGTCCTTTCCTGTGTCAGACAGACCTCAAAGAGGCAGATCCAGATGCCCTAGAGGCAGATCCCAGGCGCGAGGTTCATACAGGTCAAAGCAATGGGGTGCTTCTACCTCCAAAAGTGTAGAAGACAAATCACAACCTTACAGGAAACAATCCCAATGATTTCCCCCTGCCTGCACCAAGCACTTATCTCCTGGCAGCACCCTTAAGGGGAAAAATGGCACTTTTTTTCTCAAAAATGGCGCATTATAACCCAGGACAAGTGGGTTCTAAATATAGTGTCACAAGGCTACAAGTTCCACTTCCATACCCTGCCAAAGGCAAATGGTTGGCCAGATCTGCCAAAAAATCAATGGGCAGAGGCACAAAAACAAGTCTTATCACTCCTGGACATAGGGGCCATTCAACAAGTACCAGAGCAAGAGCAGGGACAAGGATTTTACTCAAGACTCTTCTTGGTACCTAGAAAGGACAAAGTCTGGAGACCAATACTGGACCTATCCATTCTAAACACATTCCTGGATATACCAAAATTCAAAATGTTGACCTTGCAGCAGCTTCTGCCCATGCTGGATACAAAGGCTTGGCTTGTGAATTTAGACCTAAAAGAGGCATACCTGCATGTCCCAATCAGGCAGTCATGCTGAAGATACCTCAGATTCAAGGCTGGCTCAATGCATTAGCAATTCTCTGCACTGCCCTTTGGCTTATCTACTGCGCCCAGGGTCTTTACAAAGTGCCTGGCACCAGTAATTGCATTCTGCAGACAAAGAGGAATACAAATATATCCTTGGATGACAACCTTATTCAAGCAGAGAAACAAGGACATTCTTCAACAGCATCTGGCATTTGTGAAAAGACTTCTAACATGCCTAGGGTACACAGTCTATGAAAAATCAAAACTAGTACCCTCTCAAGAGATAATATTCCAGGGTGGAAGCTTAAATACAACTGCCCAGATAGCTTATCTCACGCCAGGCAAAGGCAACCGACTACCTATTTCAGAATATTGGTAACAAAGGCCCAGTTTATCCCTAAGAAAAATTCTGCAGGCTTTGGGCTTCATGGCATCCTGCATCCTACTAATTCCATATGCAAGACTGCATATGAGGAAACTTCAATGGTACCTAAAAAGTGTTTGGACTCAATGTTGCCACAGCCTGGAAACAATGATTACTCTCATTCCCTGCCTGCAACAGGAGTTTCGATGGTGGGCGAAGACTTGTCACCAGAACAAGGGACAGCCATTCACTTTACCCCCAGCCAGGCAAAATTAACAACGGATGCATCAGATTATGCCTGGGGGGCCCACATGGCATTAAAATGCATTCGGGGCACATGGTCTGCAAACCAAATGCATCTAAATATCAATCAAAAAGAGAATGCTAGCTGTTCAAAATGCTCTGACAGCCTTCAAGGACCTACTTCCTCTGGGCCAACTACTGATAAGGACAGAAAACACCACGGTCATGTGGTATATAAACAAGCAGGGGGGCACACATTCTTACCCCCTTTGCAGATTAGCCATGGTTTTGTGGGACACAGCATTGGCTTACCAAGTTCATCTGCAGGCACAATTCCTGCCAGGAAAGGAAAGTACTCTAGCAGACGAACTAAGCAGAAACCTCATGGATCCCCACGAGTGCCAGCTGGATCCACAAGTCTTCAGCATGATGACAAGGAAATGGGGATGCCCGGATATGGATCTATTTGCCTCCCCTCACAACTATCAACTAAAAAGATTCTGCACAAGGACTTATCACAGACTAGCATGGAAAGTGGACGCCCTATTTTTCAGCTGGAAAAACCTATCCATATATGCCTTTCCTCCACTGTCTCTCCTCCCCAAGGTACTCCTAAAGGTCAGACAGGAAAAGCCAAAGATGATACAGATTGCCCCAGACTGGCCCCGCCAGTACTGGTATCTGATCTTAAAGAACTTGTCTCAGTGCCCAGCCTGGACCTTACCTCAAATACCTTATCTACTGTCCCAACAAAACAATCCGATCCTACACAGCCAACTCAGGACTGTAAACCTGGCAGCATGGCTGATAATGTAGGCATACAAAGCACACCTCTCAGTAAAGCTGTGATGGATGTCATTTTGGAAGCTAGAAGGCCTAGTACTAGAAAGTCTTATGCTGGAAAATGGAAGAGATTTTGTGCTTGGAACCAGACACAAGGAACTGATACAGTTGTACCAAATATTCCTCAGGTTTTGCAATACTTCACTGAGATGCTGGACAAAGGCCTGTCCTTTTCATCAATTAAAATTCATGCTTCTGCCATTTCGGCTCATTACAATACAGAGCCACCAGTCTCTCTTCTCACCCTTTATTAAGGCAGTACCTCTGAGAGCCAAAAACTTAAGGCCTTCAAGGAGATCACCAACACCTGCATGGGACCTCAACTATGTCTTGGAAAAACTCACCCTGTCTCCTTTTGAGCCAGCTGCTACTGCTGATATAAAGTTTTTATCTTGGAAAACAGCTCTGCTCCTAACTAACTTTTGCAAGGCAAGTATCAGAGCTACAGGCACTCATGGCTGTGGAACCTTTTATCATTTTTTATCCAGACAGGGTATCTCTGAGGACAAACCCAACATTTATGCTTAAGGTGTCCAGTGTGGCCCTTAACCAAACTATTCATTTGCCAACTTTTTATCCATATCCGCAGAACAAGGGGGAGAGAATTCTGCATTCCTTGGACGTACACAGCTTAGATTCTATTTGGGCAGAACCAAAGTTTTCAGGAAGACAGAGCAATTACTAGTGGCATATGCTGCAGGATCTCAAGGAAAGGCCGTCTCCAAGCAGACTATTTCAAATTGGATAGGCCACTGCATTCATTTCTGCTATTTACAGCGTGGCAAGCCAGTGCCTAAGGGCATTAGGCCACATTCAACAAGAGCTGCAGCCACTTCAACAGCCTTTCTCAGGGGAATACCAACCAAAGACATTTTAGAAGCTGCTACTTGGAGTTCAGTGCACACTTTTACAAAGCACTATTATCTGCCACTCTACTCTAAATCCAGGGCAGGCTTTGCCACTGCACTTCTGCAGGACCTCATAGCCGCTCCTAATGCTGTTTAGCTCCAGCCTCCCAACCATAGCTTTGGGACTCTACCCAAATGTAATGACTGCAACAGTGAAACACAAAGAACATAGTACAGTTGTGTAAATGTAGATGTTCGAATATATTCACTGTTGCAGTCCAGGTTACCCACCCACCATCCCCCTTATTTCTGCTGGAACTTATCTTTCCTTCTCTGATCCACACAACCTAAAGTTTATATTGGTGCATATGTTTCTTTATACATATATATATATATATATATATATATATATATATATAAAATTTTGGCTACCCTTAAGGGGGGCACCTGACATCTGGGGCAAGAAAAACTGAACAAAATGGCGTCTGCTGTATCTTTTATACCCCTGATGACCTGACGTCAGGGAAGGGGCGACAGCAACCGACGCAGGACCCAAGACTTTGGAATTCAGGCTGTCTGAGGGCAACCTGACAGCAGGATTACCCAAATGTAATGACTGCAACAGTGAATATACTCTAACATCTACAGTTGTGGTAAGTGTACACAACTGTACTTTTTCTTCCCTAATTATTCCAGTAAAGGAGACTACATTCTGCATAGTTTGGACATGCACAGACAATTACGGATGTCCTTCTGTTCAGTGTTGCAGTATTCTTATTGGTAGTAGTCTGCTACATGACCCAACATCCGGCTCTTATACAAAAGCTTCAAGCTACTGCTTGTATGTGGGACGTTGCCCGTAGGCTCCTAGAATATTAGCCATAAAAGGGATGTCTGCACGTACAGTCCTCAAACTTTTTCGCCGCCATTTGGAAAGGTTGACTTGTGCGTTTGGTCTGCCGTTGTAAACTGCATTGCATTTTTCAGTTTCAGATAAGTACCTCGTTTGGGTTTTATTTGTTTGCTTCTGCCTTTTGTTGTTCATGTTATCCAGAAAGGGCAAGTATAGGTGTGGAAGGCAAATTCCACATAAGGATAGTCATGAGTTCTGTTTTTGTTTTGTTTAGGGCCTGCCCATGACAGTCAGTCCTGTTTTTCAGGTCTTCATTCCCAAGTCTTAGTCATCAGTCTCCCTTAAACTTGTATCTAGAAGTCCAAAGGCGTAAGCGTTTGGCTAGAGAATCGATGGAGGGTTCTGTGAGTTCCTCTGAGCTGTCCTTGAAGAGGAAGGTAGGTAAAGTTAGGCCCAAGTCTTATTCAGCTGCACCTTCTCTCTCTTCACCATACCCCTTGTGGTTGATGAAAATGCGGTGGTACAGTCTGAAGTAGGGTCTGTCCGAAAGGAACTGCAGTGGAAGCCGTTAAAAATGGGGATCTGAGCACGTCCGAGGCTGTGCAGACATCCAGTTTGTCTGATTTGGGGAACCATGACTACTTATTTCAGAGGACCAGCGAACTGGTCAAGTTCCCTTACAAAAAGAAGCTCTGGGCATTAGGCCTAAATTTGGATCTACTCCTGCCCTAGAAAAACCTGCCAGAAAAGAAACAAACAAACAAAAAAAAAAAATGAAAGCATTCCACAGTGTCTAGTACTCCTACGTCTGACTGGGAAGTTTTCTTGGAAGGGCTTATTAGGGCCTTGATAACCCTCATGCCTATGACTTCAGCTTCTCCTAGTTTGGGCCCTGCCTTCTCTTCGCCTGTGCTTCCCTCAGGTTCCCAGGAGCATTTCTCCATTCTTCTTGCTCAGGACTCTGATTCCGAGGGTTCTTCCTCTGATGAAGGCACTTTAGCTTACTCAACTCAGATTCCTTCCCCCTTGGAAAATGCTTCTCCAGAGAGAGAGAGTCTAGTGGATGAGACTCCCTAATGTAAGAACTCCCTCTTTTAGAGAGAGTGTTAATAAGATGAGGGAATTCTTTAAGTGGAATGATTCTTCCCAAATTTCAAAGGAACAAAAAAGATGCTACGACTTAATTCAGTTGGACGCCCCTGCACCTGCAGCTGTCCCTCCAGTGCTTCCTGATTTCCTAGATGCCTTTGCATCAACTTCCAAGACTGCAGATTCACGGCACTAGCTCCTAAAAGATCTGACCATTTTTATAAAAGTCCCTGTGGATTGCAGATTTGTCCTTCAGCTGATCTTGCTATGATTTCTATCACATCAGATAAATCATTTCGTCTTGTTCCTTCCACAAAATTGCTTCCCCTCAGACAAAGAAAGCAAAATTTTAGAAAGGTTAGGAAAGAAAGTTTACGCCTCTTCCACCTTGGCAATCAGAGCCATTAATTACCAGGCTCGCATGTCTAGGTATTCTCTAGCTTTGCTCTCCCAAGCTTCTCAGACCCTGTCCCAGCTACCTGACCCAGAAGCTTAAGTCTTTATCTCTTTCTCTTGGCCACTAGGCATTCCTTTAAATGCAGCCATGATGTTGTAGAAGCTTCCTTCAGAGTTGCAGCTTCTACTTCTGTTCTTTGGAGATGCTCTTGGCTGTGTTTACAGGCTGACCCAGATGACATTTAGGCAAAATTGCTTGGTTCTCCCTTGGACAATTCTGACCTTTTTTGGTAAGGCTGCTGCAAAACTTTTTAAAACTCTGAAGTAAAAAGGTAAGGAACTGCAGGAATTAAAACACTTGATAGCTAATCCAGTTTCTAATTTCATAGGAACTTCCCTGCTAAAACTCCTTTTAAGAAAACCTCTAGATCATTGTCATCTTCTGCTCCCTTAGTGCATGTAAATCTGCTAGGAGACCCCCCTCAGCCTAAAACTGTGACTTCTGCTCCATCTCCCCAGCAGCCTTTTTAGTCCAGAGCTGGGGCTCTGACGTCCAGCTGCAACTTCCAAGTCATACTCCTCTGTCTCTGTTTTTCTCTCTCCCTTTCAGCCTGGAAGGAGATCACTTGGGATTCTTGGGTGATGTCCATTATTCAAAATGGTTAATTCATGACTTTGAAGTCTTGTCCCCCCTTTCAGGGGATTCCTCAACCTCCCTCAGATTAGTTGCATCTGTTTCCTCGACTGCTAACTCAGCTTTCTGTCCGGGGCACCATTCAGCCTGCCCTTTAAGTCAGCAAGGAAGGGGATTTTATTCCAGGATGTGCCTGGTTCCAAGAACAGCCAGTAATTGGATACCATTTTGGACCTCTCAAAGTTGATTACCTTCCTGGTGGTGCCTTCATACAGGATGCTATTAGTACAGTCTTGTCTCCTCTGGTTCCTCCTTAAGGATTCTTAGCTTCGCTGGAACTCAAGGATGCTTATCTGCATATTCCTATTCACCCTCACTTTAGGAAGTTGTTTCTCTGTGGGTCTTGGCCCTTTCAGTTCTCTGCCTTGCCTTTTGGTCTTTCCACTGCTCCAAGGGTCTTGACAAAGTATCTAGTCCCAGCCATTGCCTTCCTAAGATTAAAAGGTCTTCAAGTTTACCCTTACTTGGATGACCTGCTTTTTCTGGCCAGCAGTACAGGTCTTTTGCTTCAACACCTAAATCTAGCTATTCCTTTCCTGCATGGCTTTGGGTTCACAATAAATTTAAAAAAAAGTCTACTCTGTCACCCAGTCAGGATCTCATTTTTCTGAGGTGCAGCTTCAGGAGAGACTTGATGGTATTTCTTCCTTAAGAGAAAGCTGAATATTTCATAGCTTTCATGGAATCATTTCTGAATCTCCTCCATCACTACCAGGGAGTTCCTGAGATGACTTCGGTTCATGGCCTCTACAATTCCCATGTTTCCCTTTGCAAAACTTCACATGAGAAAGTTCCAGTGGTTTCTGAAAGCAGTTTGGTCCCAGAATCTGTGGGAGGCTGCCATTCCTTCTCTTCCCTGTTTGAAAACAGAACTAGGTTGGTGGATGCAGCAACTCAGTCTGAATCCTGGGTTTACCCCTTCAAATTCCTCAGCCTGTACAGGAACTTTTTTTAAAGATGCCTCACTACAGATGCCTGAGACTTTGGATGAGGAGCAACCATTGTTTCCACAAATGTTCAGGGCCTTTGGTCCCCCTCTGAGGAAAAGACCACATCAGTTTCAGGGAAATGAGGGCACTGATTCTAGCCTTACAGGCGTTTCATCCTTTGTTTCTTCCAGGACCCCTCAAGATCCTCACAGACAACACTATGGTCCTTTGGTACATAAACAAGCAGGAGGGTGCAAAATATTATCTTCTTTGTTGCTTTAGCTATCAAGGGTTGGGAGTTGGCTGTTCAGTACAAAGTCTCTCTGCATGTAGTGTACCTTCCTTTGGCTCAGAACTCGGTAGCAGATGCACTGACACAAGTGGATGCTTCACAGGAATGTTCCTGGATCTAGTTCACAGGTGGAGTACTCCAGAAATGGATTTATTTGCCTCCCCTCCGAATAGACGACTTCCTCTCTTCTGTGCCAGGGTCCCTCACCCTCCAGCTTGGAAGGTGGACACCTTGTCATTTTAATGGAAGGGGATGTTTTATATGCATTCCCTCCCTTTCCTTTGATTCAGAAAGTCCTGCTGAAAATACAACAGGAGAGACCAAAAATCTTTAGTGACTCCCTTTTGGCCAAGACAGCTTTGATTCCCTCCTCTTCTACAGTCAGCAAAGGGCCATCACTACAAGTTACCTCACTGGATGGACCTACTCACTCAAGACAAGGGATCTCTAATTCACTCACAGCTGTCAACTCTTCACTTGACCTTATGGGTGATCAACTTTTGATTCCTTTTAGGCATCTTTTTTCTAAGGACGTGCTCGATTTTGCAGGAGACCAGGAAACCCAATACTAGGAAGTTTGTTGGGATGGTGGCCCAATGGTTAAGGTATTTGCCTTACAAACGCAAGGTGCAGGGTTTGAGTCTCACAAGGGATAATTGGCTAGGCTTAAAATGGCTCGCAAGAGCAGTTAGCTTAGTACTAACCAGAACCAGAAAAAGTGGGCAAGATTTTCTGTCTGGTGCCAAGAAAGGAAAGGGAACCCCTTTTGGCAGATATCCCTTTGATGTTATCTTTCCTGTGAAAGATGCTTAACCATGGCCGGTCTTATCCTTTTATTAAGGTCCACTGTTCTGCCTTGTCTTCTTGCCTGCCCCTCTCTCTCCTCCATTGGCTTCCAGGCCGGAGGTTAAGCTTTTCTTAAAAGGCATTCTACACATGAATCATCCCAGAAAACCAGTTCCTCCTCCTTGGGAACTTAACTTTGTCCAGGAGAATTTACCCCTTTTTGAACCAGCAGCCTCTGCTTCTCTAAGGTTTTGTACTTTGAAAACGGTACTTCTGGTAGCTATTACCTCTGCCAGAAGGGTTTCTAAGATCAAGGCATTGATGGCTTCACCACCATTCCTAGTTTTCCATAAGATCAGAGTTTCTTTGAGAATCAGTCTGTCCTTTATGCCTATAGTGGTTAATGATCTTTTCTTAAATCAAGGTATCCTGTTACCTACCATCTCCAGAATCTCCTTGGAAGAGTTTAGCATTCCTAGATGTGCATAGACAGCTTAGATTCTATCTTGACAAAACTAAGTCTATTAGGAAATCTGATTGACTGTGCCCTTCCACCAACAGGGCTCTGGGTTTGCCTTTTTCTAAGCAAGGTATCTCTTCATGGATTTCTAAGGCCATTGTATTTTGCTATTGTTTTCATGGAAAATCCTTATCCTCTTCTATTAAGCCCCATTCACTAGATTGGTTGCATCCTCAGGGTCTTTCTTCAGGGGTTCGGATGCTCAGTCCATTTTAATCTTCTGTTCATACCTTTACAGAGCTTACAAGTTGGATAATGCTTCTAGGGCCAGAGCAGGATTTTGCCAGAGCAACCCTGCATGGATTTGTGGAAAATGTTTCTGCTTGATTTCTCTGTTCCTTCCCCCTCCCTGGGTTTCCTTTCAGATGTTCATGTTTCACTGTTGCAGTCATTACATTTGGGTAATCTGCTGGCAGGTTTCCCTCAGTCGGCCTGAATATCAAAGTCTTTGGTCCTGCGTCGGTTGCTGTCGCATCTTCCATGATGTCAGGTCGTCAGGGGTATAAAACATGCAACAGACACCATTTTCTTTAGTCTTTCTTGCTGCACGGTGCCCAAAGCAGAAGCAGTTCGCAAGTGCCAGTCGGCCAACTCCTGAAATTTTCGCATTCGAGTTTCAGAACCGAAGTCTTCAGTTAAAGCTAAGTACCCCGTTGGGAAATCTTTCTTGCTCCATACCGATGTCAGTAAAAGTTAATAATTGCATTACTTGTGGGAAGCAAATACCTCAAGGATTTCCATTTGTACTGTATTCCTTGCCTAGGCCCAGATCATAACGTGCCTTGCTGTCGGTTTTGTGCTGGATTTAACCAACGCACTATTAAGCGTCTGTATATCTTTGCTTCAGAATATTTTGGAAACAGATTTAATTACCATGAAATGTCAGATAGCAATCCGACTACCGGAGTCGACTACCGGAGTTCACAAAAAACGCAAAGAAAAGGACAGAGACAGACCGTCTAGGTCCAAAACTGACTAAGCTTCTCCTAAGCCGGTCGCAGTTTCTCAGTGAGGTGCTTTCACAGCCCCTGATACCCGCTACTTTCGAGTCGCAGGCCTCTACCGAGACCAATGTACAGTCTGGCATGCCGCGCGATTCTCAACGTATTGTACCAGCGGATGTCTTTCCCTCGGATGGGTCCGGAGCCACTGAGCAGGCGCCGGCTTCTGAGGGTGTTTTTAGGCCTCAGCATTTCTGTATAAAACAGACGTCGGCTTCAAAAACAGACAAAAGCAACTTCTAAGGCTAAAAAAAGATGCATGAGCCACGTGCTCGGGCCTCTATGCCCAAAAAACAGATGATCAAAATGGCTGAAGACTTGATTACCTTGATTAGGGGTTCCCAACCCCCTCTGCAAAGAGGCCTAGGCAAGACACTGATAATGATTCTTCAGATTAGGTTTCTATTTCTTGTGATTCCTCTTCTGATCAGGAATTTGCTATACCTCCTTATGAGGATTCAGATGCAGAGGAATCCATCCCATCTGCATGTCCTCCTGAGGATTATTCTTTTGGCAAAACCTTGTATACTTTGAGGGAGCATTTTCATTGGGAGAGTCAAGATTTTTCAGAATCAAAAAAGAGGCTTAGGGATTTCCTTCTCCTTCCTCAGCATAGGCCTTTGGCTCTACCTCCTGTATTAGACATTGTTGATGTGTTTTCGGAATCAAGCATGGTTCCAGATTCCCTATCTCCGGCTCCTAGCAAGCCAGACAGATATTAGCGTTCCTGACTCCCACAAATTTTTATTCAAAAACCCTGCTGCTGACCCTGAAACTATCTCACAGGGTCCCAAAGGTGTAAAGGTCTCTACAGCTAAGGATCCTCCCCCCTCTGATAGAGATTCCAGGGCACTGGATAGATGGGGAAAGTTTGTCTGCAACCTTGGCAATTAGGGCCTTAAACTGCCAGTTTCGTATGCTTAAATAACAGCATGTTATAGGATTATTGAAACAGAAAATGATTTCTGAATGTGCAGAAAATAAAGAATTACAAGAATTATTGCATGCAGCAGAACAGGTTGGAAAGCATACTTTGCAATGTGGTTTTGATTCCTTGGAGGCCTCCTGCAGGGCCGCAGTTACTGGATCTGTGATTAGAAGGCATGCCTGGCTCAAGGAACAAAATCTGCCTGATCATGTTAAAGCTAAATTGTTGGATGCACCATTACAGCATGATGCTCTGTTTGGTAAGGCAGAAGAGGTTTTAAAGAAAATGGAAGACAAACCTAAGTCTATGCAAACTGTAAAAGACTTCTTACAAGTGCAGCCACCAAGATTCAGTAGACACTGGCCTACAAAAAATTGGTCCTTTCCTGTGTCCGACAGAGCTTCACTGGGCAAATCCAGGTGCTCAAAATGCTCCAGATATCAATCACAGGGTTCTTACAAGTCAAAGCAATGGGGTGCCTCTACCTCCAAATCTGGAGGAAACAAAGCACAACCCTACAGTAAATAGTCTCAATGACTTCCCTCTGCCATCACCAAGCACTTATATTTTGGCAGCCCCCTTAGGGGGAAAACTAGCATTTCATGCTCATATTGGCAGTTAATAACCCAGGACAAGTGGGTATTAAACATAGTATCCCAGGCATACAGATTTCATTTCCATAACTTGCTAATTCCCAACGGTTGCCCAGATCTGGCACAAAATCAATGGGCGAAGGCACAGAAACAAGTTACGTCCCTCATGGATATGGGGGCTGTTCAGCCAGTACCAGAACTAGAAAAAGGACAAGGGTTTTACTCGACTGTTCTTGGTACCCAGAAAAGACGATGCCTTTCACCCAATACTGGATTTATCGATCTTGAACAGACTGCGGTGGTGGTGCTGCAGTAGCGTTGTCACCTCAGACGTTGCCCGTTCGATTCTCAGAGCGTCTTATGTGTAGCGACATGCGTGAATGGGCGTTCCTTCGTTGAAGGTTGTGCGTTAGGCCCGGCAAGCCAGTATGTAAAAATCTACTGCCAATCATTAGTGGACCAGAGGTCCGCTGTGGTGACACCTAACCGGGAAAAGCCGAAAGACGCAAACAAACTTGGACATCCCAAAATTCAAAATGCTGACTTTGCAACAGCTTCTGCCCATGCTGGGCAAGAATGCTTGGCTAGTGAGTCTAGACTTGAGGCATACCTGCATATCCCAATAAGGGAATCGTGCAGAAGAAACCTCCGCTTCAAGGCTGGTTTTATGCATTGCCAGTTCTCTGCACTGCCCTTTGGCTTATCTACTGCACCCAGGGTCTTAACAATGTGCCTGGCTCCAGTAATTGCATTTTGCAGACAAAGAAGCATACAAATCTAGCCATACTTTGATGACTGTCGCATTCAAGCAGAAAACAAGGACATTCTTCTTCAACATCTGGCATTTGTAAAAAGGCTTCTAACATGCCTAGGGTGCACAATAAACGAAAAGAAATCACAACTGGTACCCTCTCAAAAAATTACATTCCTGGGTGCAAGTTTGAATACAACTGCCCAGATGGCTTACCTTACGCCAGACAAAGGCAACTGACTACTTCAAACAGATGGCAGCAAAAACCCAGTTATCTGCAAGACAAATTCTGCAGGCTTTGGGGTTCATAGCATTTTAATTCCATATGCAAGACTGCATATGAGGAAACTACAGTGGTATCTAAAAAGTGTATCTAGTCAACATTGTCACAGTCTGGAAACAATGATTCCTCACATTCCCTGCCTACAACAGGAGTTTCTTTGGTGGGCAGAGACATGTCAACAGAACATGGGACAGTCTTTCACTCTACCCCCTGCCAACCAAACCCTAACTACAGACACATCAGACTATGCTTGGGGGGGGGCATCTGGCGAGGAGATACAATCAGGGCATATGGAGCCCAAAACAAATGCATCTGCATATCAACCAGAAAGAGATGTTAGCTGTTCAGAATGCCCTGACAGCCTTCAAGGACTTGCTTCATCCAGGACAACTACTGATGAAGGCGGACAACACCATGGTTGTGTGGTACATAAACAAGCAGGGGGTTCACATTCCTACCTCCTTTGCAGACTAGCCATGGCATTGTGAGACGCAGCCCTGACTTGGCCAAGTACATCTTCAAGCTCAATTCCTGCCAGGAAAACAAAATACTCCGGCAGACGACCTAAGCAGAAATCTTATGGACCCTCACGAGTGGAGACTGGATCCACAAGTTTTCAACATAATGGAGAAATGGGGTAGCCTGGACTTGAATCTATTTGCCTCCCCCCGGAATTATCAACTGGAAAAATTCTGCACAAGGACTTATCACAGACAAGTATGGAAACTGGATGCTCTGTCTTTCAGTTGGAAAAACCTATCAGTCTACGCCTTTCCTCCTCTGCCTCTTCTTCCCAAGGTCCTACTAAAAGTCAGACAGGAAAAAACACAAATTATCCTAATTGCCCCAAACTGGCCTTGCCAGCACTGGTATCCAGTTCTAAGGAATATGTCTCAACTCCCTCCTTGGTACTTGCCTCAAATACCTCATCTACTGTCTCAGCAGAACAATCAAATTCTGCATAATCAGCTCCAAACTCTGAACCTGGCAGCATATCTGATCATGTAATTATTCAAACACACCTCAGTAAATCTGTGATGGATGTCATTTTGGAAACCAGAAGGCCTAGTACTAGAAATCTTATGCTGATAAATGTAAGAGATTCTGTGCTTGGAACCAAGCACAAGGGATTGACACAGCAAAGCCAAATATTCCTCAGATTTTACAATACTAACTGAGATGCCTGACAAGGGCCTACCTTTTTCATCAATAAAAATCCATGCCTCTGCCATCTCGGCCCATTACAACACAGAGCCTTCCCATCTTTTCTCATCCTTTGCTAAAACAGTATCTTAGAGGGGCCAGAAATTTAAGGCCTCCCAGAAGATCACCAATTCCTGTATGGGACCTCAATTTTGTGTTGTAAAAGCTCACCCTGCCTCCATTTGAACCATCTGCTACTGCAGATGTAAAGCTTTTATCATGGAAAACAGCTTTCCTTCTGGCAATGACTTCAGCAAGAAGGGCTTCAGAACTACAGGCCCTCATGGCTTTGGAGCCTTTTATTGTATTTTACCCAGAGTGTCCCTTAGGACCAACCCTTCCTTTATACCTAAGGTGGTATCCAGTGTAGCTCTTAACCAAACTGATCACCTGCCAACTTTCTACCCAAATCCGCAGAACAAGGGGGAGCGGATTTTGCATTCCTTGGACGTAGACAGACAACTAAGATTCTACTTAAACAAGACCAAATCTCTTAGAAAATCTGAGCAGCTACTGGTGGCATTTGATGCAGGATCAGAGGGAAAGGCCATTTCAAAGCAGACCATTTCAAAATGGTTAAGTCACTGCATTCGTTTCTGTTACTTGCATCATGGTAAACTGGTGCCCAAGGGTATCGGGTCACATTCCACCAGGGCTGCATCTACCTCGGCAGCTTTTATCAGAGGGGTGCCAACCAAAGATATTCTAGAAGCTGCTACTTGGAGCTCTGTTACTTTTACAAAGCATTATCATTTGCCTCTCTCTTCTCTAAGTCCAGGGCAGGCTTTGCCACTGCAGTTCTGCAGGGCCTTATAGCCGCTCCTAAGGCTATTTAGTTCCAGCCTCCCGTCCATAGCTTTTGGATTCTACCCAAATGTAATGACTGCAACAGTGAAACACGAAGAACATAGCACAGTTGTGTACACTTACCATAAATGTAGATGTTTGAGTGTATTCACTGTTGCAGTCCAGGTTACCCACCCGCCATCCCCCTTTTTTTTAGAACTTCTTTCCTTCACTATATTCTACAGCCTTTGTGATGTATTTGCTTTTAGATGAAGGTAAAGTCTATGTTGTTACAATTGCATCGTTATATTTTGTCTTGTATATAAATTTTTTTTTTTTTTTTTTTGCTCCCCATTTGGGGGGCACCTGACATCTGCGGCAAAAAAAACTAAAGAAAATGGTATCGGCTGCATGTTTTATACCCCTGACGACCTGACGTCATGGAAGAGGAGCAACCGACGCAGGACCCAAGACTTTGATATTCAGGCCAACTGAGGGCAACCTGCCAGCAGATTACCCAAATGTAATATCTGCAACAGTGAATACACTCTAACATCTACATTTATGGTAAGTGTACACAACTGTACTTTTTGCACTCCCATATGTAAATAATGCTGCAACATTGAATAGAAGGATATAGAATAGTAGTGTAAAGTCTTACCATAACCATAGGGGTCCTTCTCTTCTGTGTTGCAGTATTCTATCCTACCTGTCTTCCACCTACAACTTGCTCGTTATTTGGATGCCTGTCTTCTTGGTATCCCTTGAGAGTTTTCCTCATGGGGCTTCTTTATTCTGAGGATTGTATGTGCGGACGTCCCTTTTACGGCTCCCGTTCTAGGAGTCTACGTGCAACGTCCCACGTACAGGCAGTAGCTTGAAGTTTTTGTATACAAGCCCGGTCATCAGGTCAAGTAGAATACTATCCATATGTAAAGAATATTGCAACATAGAAGAGAAGGACATCTATGGTTATGGTAAGATTTTACACAATTATTCTTTTTATTTACATAGGACCAAGGAGTTTTGCAAATCAGATCAGTGTTTTGTGGCTTTTTCCCTGAATAGATGTGGCCTCCTGGTTTCTAAGGTGAATTTCTAAATATATCTCTAACCGCATTTCTAAAGGCTATGCTAACAAGAATCTTGAAGTTCTGTGGAAGGTTAGGACTCATTCTACTAGGTCTGTAGCTTCTTCCTCAGCCTTCATGGCCAGACTCTCCATTGTTGACATTTGTGCTTCATCCACTTGTAGTCCTCGCACCTTTGTGCCTTTATTAAAGCTGGATTTGGATTCCAGGAACAGGGACTTATTTGCTTCCACAGTGCTTTGGCATGTCTTTTCTTGAGGCCTCCCAGCGTTTATGGTAGCTGGGGAGTCTGAACCTTCTGTGAGGAATAATGACATGGATAACATCAGATGCAGTTATGCACTTATCGTAACTTGCATCTGTGTTATCCTGTGTCATTATTCCTCACATTTCTCTCTTGCCATACCCCTTTGTTGGAATTTTTGAGGAGCCTGGAGTGTAATGGGTCTAGAATTCTTTTTCTTTGTTTGATTAGCCTTCCTAGCATTATGAGCAAACTCTATCTGAAGGTTATAGTGCAGCAGGGGATTGAGACCGGGAGGAGCTTGAGCCTTGGATCTGACTAAGCTAAAATGTGCTGGCTCAGATCCAATACCCTTCTGTGAGGAATGATGACATAGGATAACACAGGTGCCAAGTTATGGTAAGTACATAACTCTCTTTAGCTTGCAGTATGTTTTTCTATTAATGTAGCACCGATTCAGCATAATGGAACATCTGTTATATAACTGAGGATTTTCAAATAATTTGGATGTTGACCAGTTTGGTGTTCCCTGTATGAAACCAGTAGTTAGAATTTTTTTTTAAGTGCTTTACTCTGTAATGTTAGTTTTTGAATGCATTTGTTGTCAACCTTACTATTCATAATGTATTTACATCTTTATTAATCTCACCCTAACTCCTGCTTCATCCTTTCTTCAGTTTTGCTTGTGTTAGCTTCTAGTTCAGTACTTTTTGCAGGGTTGCTTTTGCAGCATCAGAGTTTGTCCCTTTTTGAGCTACTTTATTCGGTTGTAGTCCTGGCTTAGTTGTGTGTCCCTCCTTACTTGGATTGTGTACTTAATTTGGTGTTTCACAAGCCTTAAATGACAAATTTGTGCATGACTAATCTTTGTGGCTTTTTGGCAGAGTAATGACTGGACTTGTTGCTGATTCTAAGCCTGTTTGGGAGCATTGAATAGTATTCTGTTGTAGTGCTTGAGAGGCCTATCTTACTGGATGCAGTGGTGCTAAATTTTAATTTATTTTTGACTGGATGTAGTAGATGTGTAGTGGTTTAAAGTAACTTGGCAACAGTGACTTCGTAAAAATGGATTTAGTAAAAAAGCAGCTGAGATGCTCTAAAATCAGATTTCATGCTTGTTTTGTAGGGTGAACACGTGAACAAAGGAAAGGAAGTCAGTACTAAAGAGGATGAACAGCAACCATTTATCTTTGGGCAGAATTTAAGAGATCGAGTTAAGGTGAGAGTACTGAAATGTTGCTACTTTGTTTTCTCCTGCATTTATGTGTCAGCTAAGAAGTGTTCATGGAAATTTGTTTAATATTGAAATATTCAGAAAGCAGATACGTGCAGGTAATACTTTTGAGGTTGAAGTATGGGGTTTTGCAACACATACATTACTTAACAATGTATACCATGAATACTCCAGTCATTTACCAAGTCATGTTGACCCTTCCTCCAGGTAGCATATTCTATCAGTTTTGTTTTTGCTTTCATATGAAAAGTCATTCCTCAAATAACACTGCCATTGACATCAGCAGTAGCAAAGGACTTGAAAGATCATCACACTAGATGAGGAGGTGTTCTGAGAGCAAGGTCAGAATGGTATGATAGTTGCCACTTGCATCTGTCTTTTGTTTTTGCGTAATAATCTCTCATGTAACTTGTTCTGTTACATTTGCCTTAACTTCATGTTTTGTTTGCAATTTTGTTGGGTGTTCCATATTTTAAATATTCATCATGTTATGTATACAGGCTGTCCTGTTGAAAGTCTTATTGAAAATCTCTTGTAGGTGTGCACATCTTTATGGACTGTGACATCGTT